>NW_011494387.1:158062-167797 GCF_000754665.1 Bison bison bison | reverse complement strand
CCGCGCGTTCGTGCGGGCCGTTTGGGGCCCCGTTCCCGATCCCCTCCTCTTCTCCCGGAGAGAGGCCACCTTGAGGGGCTGGGCGTCAGGGTGCCGGGACCCGCTCTGCAGGCCTGCCGTCGCCGGCTTTGCGACCTTGGGCGGAGCCTCGGTTCCCAGGTCCGACGCTGGGTGCTTGAGCTTGCCGAGGTCAGCGGCCCCTCCTGGTCGGATGCCCTTGGGATTCCTCCACGTCCTGCAGCCCCTGGACGGGAAAGCGGCTGGGAGGGCTGGGTGCTGACCGTGATGTCTCCCCCGCCCAAACCCAGGAACTAGGAGGCCCGCAGGTGATCTCTTCCAGGGCGCAGGGCTAAGATGGACCCACTCAGGGCCCAGCAGCTGGCCGCAGAGCTGGAGGTAGAGATGATGGCCGACATGTACAACAGGTAAGGCGGGTCCTGCCCCTCACGTCTTAGAGAATGCTCCCAAGTCATCCTCTCCAAGGGCAGAGGTGGGCGACTTCCGAAAAATCTTCCTCTTAATCTAGGATAAACTGAGGTCCATACTTAGCTTCCCAGCACCCACCCCCACGTAAGCATGCCCAGTGGCTGAGTCGTGTCTGACTCTCTTCCATCCCTTGGACTGTAGCCGGCCAGGTTCCTCTGTCCATGGGATTTCCCAGGTAAGAAGACTGGAGTGGGTTGCGTTTCCTTCACCCACCCCCATGGTTAAGGGCTAATGCAGATGCGGTGTGGACTGACTAGAAGGATTTTGACATTGGGATTGGGATGGAATTGATGGAGGAGCCGAACAGGAAGAGAAACGAGGCTCTGGTTGGGTTCTGGGGACAGTAGAGCAGTTGCCTTTTGACAGATCCTGCGTAACCCGTTTAGCAATGCTGAGCACTTTATAGGCATTATCTTTTTATAACCTCCACTGAGTTCCCTTTTCCCATTTTTAAGGTGAGGACATTGAAGCTTGTAGAGGTTCAGCAGCTTTCTCAGGGTCCACAGCTCGTCAATAGCAGTGCCAGGACCAGGACTTCAGTCTGACTCCTAATGAGTCATCGGGCAGATTTGGGAACAAAACACATCAACCACCACTACACTGTGGCCTTGGGCAAGTTACTTGGACTTGTAGACTGGTGGTTATCCCAGCTATAAAGTGGAGTTCATAATAGTACCTTTCCCATAGAGACATTATAAATATTAAATGTTAAAATATAAGACAGACTTATCAAGCCCAACACAGGTAGGCAGTCAACAATTATCTGCTCTTTTTATTGGCTAAAACTCTCCGGTATCTTCCTTTGATTAGTTGGGTTTGTCTCGAAGGCTATATGTGAGAATAATTTTCTGAAGTAAGCTGTGAAGTCAGGCTTCATGCGTGCGTGTAAGTTGCTTCGGCTGTGTCCAAGTCTGCGACCTCATGGACTATAGCCCACCAGGCTCCTCTGTCTGTGGGATTCTCGAGGCAAGAACACTGGAGTGGGTTGCCATGCCCTGTTCCAGGTGCTGTTCCCCGCCCAGGGATCGAACCCACGTCTCTTACGTCTCCTGCATTGGCAGGCGGGTTCTTTACCACTGCGCCCCCAGGAAGCCCCCAGTCAGGCTCCCTGGGGTCGTAGCCCAGCTTTATGTGATCCTGAGGCTCCCTATTCCTTCACTCCCTCATCTGTAAAAAGGGGGTAACGATCGTGCCGACTACATAGAGTCATTCTAAGGACTGCGTGGCAGAATCCACGTCACGCACTTAGCGTGATGTCCGGAACGTAGCCAATACTCAGCTAACGGTTCCTGTCTGATGAGTCAGAAACACGGGGTGACCATGGGCTCAGACAAGGGCCTCCCAAGACGGCGGAGGCTCAGATTGGGGGTTCACACTGCCTTCCTGGCGGGTGAGATCAGGGTAGCAGGGCAGGAGTGGTCGTGAGTTCCTGGTTTGCCACAGCAGGCTGCTGATCCGACCTGGCCCTTCTTTCTAGAATGACCAGCGCCTGCCACCGGAAGTGTGTGCCTCCCCACTACAAGGAAGCAGAGCTGTCCAAGGGCGAGTCCGTGTGCCTGGACCGCTGTGTCTCCAAGTACCTGGACATCCATGAGCGGATGGGCAAGAAGTTGACAGAGCTGTCTATGCAGGATGAGGAGCTGATGAAGAGGGCGCAGCAGAGTTCTGGGCCTGTGTGAGGCGAGGCAGCACACCCTAAGGTGCTCCCCCTCACTCCCCACCTGTCTCCTAAACGTGCCCCTCGCTGGGCGTCATCTGTGAAGACTGCCAGGCCTGGACTCCTTCCGGAGGGTCTTCAGGAGCTGGAGTATGATGGAGCCCTTTCCCAGGCGGGCCCGTGACTGTGTGTGTGTGTATATATTATATATTAAAACAAATTTGTTGGCACGCACAGTGTGCAAAGCAGTGTGCCTGGCACTTGGGAGTGAAGGCGGCAGACACAGCCTCTACCAGCAGAGGGAGTCTGACGTGTTTAAAAGCAGAGACCGGTCCTGTGGCTTAAGTGGGCAGTCCCCATCAGCCGCTGGCTGTGTGACCCTGACCTCACCGTGCTTGGCTTCCTCATCTGTAAAGTCGGGGGACAGTCATAGGGCTGGGTGAAGGTAAAGTGAGTTAATGTGAATGAACCACTTGCAGTAATGGCTGGGCCGCAGAAGGTTCCCAAGATACTTCTGGTTTTGTAACAAGCATGTGCTTTGTTTGGTTTGGCTGCGCTGGGTCTCCGTTGCTGGGAGCGGGCTCTCTCTGGTTGCGGTGTGCGGGGTTCTCGTGGAGCACAGGCTGTAGGCACGGGGGCTTCAGCAGCTGCAGCTCGTGGTCCCAGTTGCTCCGCGGCAGGTGGAATTTTCTTGGACCAGGGATCAAACCCGCGTCTCCTGCATTGGCGGGTGGCTTCTTCACCACTGTACCACCAGGGAAGCCCAGCTTTTTATGTTTAACAACTGAAGTGCAGGCAGGCACATCATTTTCCCAAATAATGGAAAAGAAATGATTTAGAGGAGCGGGTGGAAAGCAGGTGGAACTTAAGTAGCCACAACGTCTTGGTTCTAAACGGCCATAGCGGAACACGTGAAGGGACCCAGCGTCACGCACGGTGTGTGTGATCAGGGGAGGGCCTGAGTGTAACCGCCATTAGCCATCTGGGGTCCACGTGAGTCCGCACTGCGGACCGCTCTCCTCGCCCTTGGTGGGATCTGCAGTCCGATCCACCCAGCAGGCTAGAGGCCATCTTAGGAAACGGGGGCTCCGAGAGGTGGTTTCTGGGTTACAGGAGAGGAGCGGTAGCCTGGAGGCCAGGACGGACTGCACGAGCTGCCTCGCAGAGGGGAGGCCGCAGCGACGCCTGTCCTGACGGTGCCCTTGGAGAACTGTGGCTCAGAAAGGGCGGCTCGCTGCGCCGGGAGCTCCGGTGACCCCAGTGCCGCTGTGGTAGCAGAGCCTTCAGAGCAGAGGCTGGCGTCCGGCATGTAACCTCACCGGGCCCTGGGCGCGCAGGACAAGTAGAGGCAGTGCGTGTCAGGCTTACAGAGGACAGGCTCAGGGAGCTCCCTGGCCGCCCAGTGCTTGGGTCGTGTCACCTTCACTGCCAAGGGCCCAGGTTCATTTCCTGGTTGGATAACTAGTATCCCACAAACTGCACGGAGCATCCGAGAAAAAACAGTCCAGATCAGGTCAGACCGCCTGGGGTGAAAGTTTCAGTCTGTGTGCTCCTGGGGAGGCATCTGATGGCTCTGTGCCTCAGCTGAGTGCGTGCTCAGTCATGTCCGACTCTTGGCGACCCCATGGACTGCAGCTCACCAGGCTCCTCTGTCCATGGGCGTCTCCAGGCAAGGAGACGAGTGAGTTGCCATGCCCTTTATCAAGGGATCATCCGACCCAGGGATCGAACCTTCGTCTCTTCCATCTCCTGCACTGGCAGGCAAATTCTTTACGGCCAGCACCAGCTCAGTCACCCTGTGATAAAACCAGTTCATCGAGTTGTCGTGAAGATTAAATGTGTTAATAATAACTAAGGCACTTGGGAAAGTGCCTCCCTTTCCCATGTTAAATACTCATAATGTTACCTTTTAAAAAAAAATTGTTAACTTGGATGTAAGGAGACATGAGATAATACCCCCAGAAAAGTTAAAAAACCGTTGTTAAAAATCACCTCCAGGCTGGGCTGAGAGCCCGTATCCAGGTGCTGCAGTGCTGGTGTGGGCCAGCAGGTGGCGCCGTCCGCCCACGGGAGTCCGCCCGCTGGCGCCGGTCCGCGGGCATTCCTCGGGTCCTCAGCGGGGGTTGTGCTAGGAAGGGTCAATGGTGAGGAAAACAGACTGTGCCTGCCATCAGGTTTAGCAGGAAGTGTCAGGAGTTTCCAGGGTGCATCGCCAAAACATATTAGAAGCAAGGGCGGTCGGGGTGGAGAGAAGAGGTTTCAGCTACAGACAGCACTGAGAAAAGCTCACGTTGGAGTGGGATGGGATGGGAGGTGGGTGGTAGAGAAGAGACCTGTCTGAGGCCGGGCCGGCGCAGCTCCACAGAGCCTGAAGAGCTGTGTTAAAAGGCTGGGTGTTCTCTGAAGGGCATCAGCAAACTGGAAGGAGGTGAACCCTGGCGGTGAAAATGACAAATCTGCATTTTAAAGGCTCCCTCTAGCTGCCAGCCGGGTGGATGGCGGTAGATGGATGACATGGATTCAGGGGAGACATGCCAAGGATCCAGTGAGGAAATGGGGGTGTGTGTGTGTGTCTGTGTGTGTGGATTCGAGTACAAGTACCTGTTGAGGGCTTCCCTGGGGATCCAGAGGTTTAGCGTCCACCTTGCAATGCAGGGGACGCTAGTTCGATCCCTGGTCCAGGAAGATCCCACGTGCCATGGGGCACCTAGAGCCCTCATGCCACAACAAAAGGAGCCACCGCGATGAGAAGCCCGCGTGCTGCAAGCAGAGAGGAGCCCCTGCTGGCCGCAGCTGGAGAGAGCCTACACGAGGCCACGAAGAGCCAGCACGGCCAAAAAGAGCAAGAAATTTAAAAAAACCTATTGTTGCCACATCGTGCTAGTGAGTATATTATTTCATTAAGATCCGATAACAGCTCTGAGGCAGGTACTGTGGTTCTCATAGATGAGGAAGCTGAGGCTCCCAAAAGTAACTTGCGAAGGGTCCGAGATCAAGCAGGTGGCAGGACTGCAGCTAATTCAGAGCCCACTTTCACCCACTCCTCTGGGTCGAGGTGAGGATGGACTTGGGGAGTCTTCCTTAATATGTCAGCAAAGTCGTATCTCATTCAACGATATCTGCTGTTGCCTTGCCACGTGCAGAGAGCTATAGAAGGTGTACAACGTGAATTAGCTGGGTCCCTGCCTTCAGTGAGGGCTTCCCAGGAGATGCTAGAGGTAAGGAATCCCAGTAAGAGATGCAGGTTCAATCCCCTGGAGGAGGGAATGGCAACCCTTTCCAGTATTCCTGCCTGGAGAATCCCATGGACAGAGAAGCCTGGCAGGCTACAGTCCATGGGGTCGCAAAGAGTGGGACATGGGGTGGCAAAGAGTGAGTTGGCATGCGGGCTGCCTTCAGTGAACAATATAGGGGGCGGGAGGGGAGGCGTGGAGAGGTGAACAGACCTGTGAAGGGTGGTGGAATAGGCGAGGCCCGCCTTCTCGGCTGAAGAGAAGGGTCAAAAACTCAATCCTCGTGTGCGCTCGCTAGACTGTCAGATTTACAAATTGAGGAGTGTCTCGTGAAAAACCAGGACTTTGGCTTCTTTTGAAAAGTTAGAAGATCTGACACATCTGCCTCCTTTTCTGCGTGGCGGGGGTCTGCTGGAGGACGGGCGGAGGCTCCGCCGTCCAGCGAGCCTTCCCTCCCCCGTGTCTCCCCTCCTCCTCAGCGCTGCACCATGTGCTCCCTGGGTTTTCAGCCGAGCCTAGCTGGAAGCTGAATGAGAAAACACGAAAACACGTCATCCGGTCGTCCTGTCCGGGAGCGAGCTGTCTGCAAGGTGGCTTCTAACGACCCACCCACTCTGCTCACTGCTGTTCATCCCCAGTACAATCTCCTTCCAATGTGCACCTGACCTTGAGGGAGGCTTTTGGTTGTTGGATTTTTTTTTTTCCTTTTTTAAACTTTTTATTTTGCATTGGAGTATAGCTGATTGATGGGCTTCCCTGGTGGCTCAGCAGTAAAGAATCCGCCTGCTTATGCAGGAGATGTAAGTTTGATCCCTGGCTCAGGAAGATCCCCTGGAGGAGGAAATGGCAACCCACTCCAGTATTCTTGCCCAGGAAATCTCATGGACAGAGGAGTCTGTTGAGCTACAATCCATGGGGTTGCAAAAGAACTGGACACTACTTAAAGACTTCCCTGGTGGCTCAGACGGTAAAGAATCCACCTGCAACGCAAGAGACCCAGGTTCAGTCCCTGGGTCAGGAAGATCCCCTGGAGAAAGAAATGGCAACCCACTCCAGTCTTCTTGCCCAGGAAATCCCATGGACAAAGGAACCTGGTGGGCTGTAGTCCATGGGGTTGCAAAAGAACCGGATGTGATTTGGCAACTAAACAAAACATAGCTGGTTAACAATATGATAATTTCAGGTGAACAGCAAAGGGACTTAGCCATACATATACACGTATCCATTCTCCCCTAAATACCCCTCGCATCCAGGCGGAGTTCCATGTGCTATACAGTAGGTCCTTGTTGGTTATCCATCTTAAATACAGTGTTCACTCCTCCTCGTAGAGGCTTGCATCTAACGAACAGAACACAGCAAAGGTGATGAACACTGCGTCCAAGGTCCAGGCACAGAAGAGCGTAAAGGCCGTCCCTGTAGCGTTCCTCTTGCCCCCACCATCCCCTCTCCTCTCACTTGCAAACCCTCAGGAGGCGGGCTTCCATGTTGTCAGCTGCCCTAGGAAGAGACCCGCATGGTGAGGACCTCAGGCAGCCTCCGGCGCACAGTCAGCGCGGAACTGAATCCCGCCAGCACCCACCCGAGTGAGCTGGGATGCAGGTCCTTCTCCTGCATCCTGTCAGATGACACCAGCTCTGGCTGGCACTTTGCAGCCCTGTGAGAGCCCCTGAAGCAGAGGACCAAACGGACCTGCACCCTGACTCCCAGCCTAGGAAGCCGAGATAATAAAGGTTGCTTTAAGCCATTATTTTCTGGGGTCATTTGTTACAGAGAAAGAGTTAACAACCACTAACAGTTCTCACAACCGTTAACGGTTGTCAGAGAATATGCTCGGTCATTCTACACCTGTGCCTGGAAGGATCGAGGCGCCGTTCCAGGCATCTGCGGTTCACCATGGAACAGGACAGGTGAAGATCCTTGTCAACCTGGAGTTTACGTCCTAGGGCAACGGTTTTACATAAACCTCATGCTGCTGTCTATCGGGTCGCACAGAGTCGGACACGACTCCAGTGACTTAGCAGCAGCAGCAGCAGCTGCATGCTGTTTTGAAGGAAAGAAGGGAGAAAGTTCTTAACCTTTCAGCTCTTGGACCGCTCTGAAACTCCCAACAAAAGCCACAGACTGGTTCTTTGGAAAACTGTATGCGCACATAGGGTTTTGTATGCAATTTCAGGAAGTTTCATAAAAATTCTTGTGGGCTGACCTGAGGGAAATCTTGTGACAAGCATCAGTTTGAATGCTGGGGCAAAAAGAAGCAAGACAGAAATTAAAGTACCTGGGGAGAGATAGGTACTAAAATCAGCCACTTTTAAAAAGTAATTAAGCTGCACCAGGTCTTAGCTGCAACACGCAGGATCTTTCCGGTGCGGTATGTGGACTCCTGCTGGCCTCATGTGGGGTCTAGTTCCCTGACCAGGGATTGAACCCTGGGCCCCCTGCGTTGGAAGCATGGAGTCTTAGCCATTGGGCCATCATCAGGGCAGTTCCATAAAATCTGTCCCTCTTATAATTGTGATGAGTGCTATGTAAAGGGATGACCCCCTCCACCCCAGGTCTGAGTGCTCAGAGAAGATGGTCACCCTGAAAGCGATATGCGTGAGAGACACCTGAAGGTTGGGTAGGAATTTGCAGGGGGACGGGTGGGGGAGAGGGGTGGCTTCTGTGCTAAGTCACAGGTTAGTGTTAGTGGTGGGGGCGGTGGGCGCTGGTCCCTGCCCGCCAGCCCACACTGACCATCAGAGGAGACACACATCGTGATGAAATGTGCCAAAGGGCAGCTCAGATACCGCACGAGTCATATAGCAGAGGGACTTATTGTTGGAGTCAAAGAGCCTTCCTGTAGGAAGTGACGGTTAAGTCAAAATCTGGAGGATCAGTAGATAGACCAGGACAGAAGAATGTTCCAGGCCCAGGTGGGAGAACACGGGGTGTTGCTGGATAAGGCCAGGTCACCCCGGTGAAAACACAGAGAGGGGAGATGCCAGAGGGGGAAGGGGGCGGCAGGAGGGCCCAAATGGGCCCGGAGGCGCTGCTGGGAGCCTGGACGCTTGCTCAACAGGCTCGGGAAACCACCAAGGGGAGTGGCCTGTAATTCTCCCTGGAAGGCAGACTTGGATCTATGAGTGGAATCCGGAAGGTCAAGGTGGAAACGCTGCAGGAGCCCAGGTTGGATCTGATGAGGCCCGGGCTTGTGGGATAGCAGTCGATGGAGAAGAGATCTCTCTCTCTCTTTAAAAATAAAAAAAAGTTTGTCCATGTCACTCATGACCAGGGATCGAACCCAAGCCCCTGCAGGGGAAGTGCGGCGGGGGCGGGGGGTGGCGGGTGGTCTTAGCCACTGGACCGCCAGGAAGTCAAGCATCAGAGGTCGGAACCGCAGGCTCACCAGTAGGTTGGATGTGGAAGGCGGGGCTGGGAGCAGAGACCGGATAACTCCAGTTTGGGCTTAAACGACTGCGTGCAAGGTGGCGCTTTTACAGACCCAGGCAGCAAGGGAGAAGAGCGAGGGAGGGGGGAGGAGGGTCATTTTCCGTCGTCACTGAGCACTCATCGTCTTAGAGGATCCCGTACAGCTGGCCTGTCTTTACTTTCCAGCTGCAACCTCTCGCCACAGCCCCCCTCCGTCTACGCGCGCTTCGGTCCGGGCGCACCGTCAGCTCCCACAGTGGTTCAGCGTCCTCCTCGGCACTGTGTCTAGTCGCTCAGTCCCGTCTGACTCTTTGCGACCCCACGGACTGTGGCCCGACCCAGGCTCCTCTGTCCTTGGGGTTCTCCAGGCAAGCATACTGGAGTGGGTTGCCACTTCCTTCTCCAGGGGAATCTTCCCAACCCAGGGGTCCAACCCGCGTCTCCCGCATTGACACGTGGGTTCTTTACCGCTGAGCCGCCTGGGAGGCCCGTCCTCCTCTTCAGCGTGGATAAATCAGACGCGGGAAGTCTTCCATAGTGCGATCTCGGCACCACAGCCTCTGCAGGGACTCCGTCCTGCCCTCTAGTCTAGATCACCGCCCTCCCGGGTGACGCGTGACAGCACAGAATCTCTGTCCCGCACGGCACTTCCTTTAGACGCAACTGCGCTTGCCACGCCATAATTTGATTTCTCGCTGCCTCTCCTCCAGCGGACTTCATGTTCTCTGAAGATAGACTCTGTGTCTTATTCATCCTCCAATTCCCTAATGCCTGATGCTTCTGAAAGTATTTAAAAATTTCTTTAAAACTGAGACATAATTCACATGATGAGAAAATCCACTCTTTTGAAGTGTTCGCTTCAGTGAATGCTAGTACATGCACAAAGCTGTACAATCACCACCACTATTTAATTGCTCATTTTCTTCACACCCCCCCCCCCCTTTTCCCCCC
>NW_011494387.1:156366-157962 GCF_000754665.1 Bison bison bison | reverse complement strand
CCCTGTTGTTACTGTTGGTCCTTGTTGGTTTCTTTTTTTTTTTTTTTCCCTTTTTTTTTCCTTGTTGGTTTTTGACGACTAACCTTCAGTCTCAAGGTATCTGCCCGTTTTCGGCATTTCGTATGCATGCAGTCCTATAATATGCAATGTTTTGCGTCTGGCTTCTTTCCTTCAGCATGATGTTTTCAACTTTCGTCCATGTTGTAGCATATATCAGGACCTTTTTATGACCAAATAATAATACGTTGAATATTACTTATGCATTTTTTATTTTAGTTTAGTTTTGGTCACCGTGCAGGGCGTGTAGGATCTTAGTTCCCCAACCAAGGATCAAACCCAGGCCCTCAGCCAGGCATGTCCTAACCACTGAACCCCCAGGGACTCCCGCGACACACATTTTTATTTGTCCATTTATTCCAGGACAATTGAGTAGTTTGCACTTCTTGGCTTTTATGGATAACAGGGCCATGAACATTTGTGTCTAAGTTTTTGTGTCCACATAATGGTTTTGGGTTCTAAAATCACTGCAGATGGTGATTGCTGTCATGAAATTAAAAGACAGTTACTCCTTGGAAGAAAAGCTATGACCAACCTAGACAGCACATTGAAAAGCAGAGACATTACTTTGTCAACAAAGGTCCGTCTAGTCAAAGCTATGGTTTTTCCAGTGGTCATGTATGGATGTGAGAGTTGGACTATAAAGAAAGCTGAGTGCCGAAGAATTGATGCTTGAACTGTGGTGTTGGAGAAGACTCTTGAGAGTCCCTTGGACTGCAAGGAGATCCAACCAGTCCATCCTAAAGGAGATCAGTCCTGGGTGTTCACTGGAAGGACTGATGTTGAAGCTGAAACTCCAATACTTTGGCCACCTGATGCGAAGAGCTGACTCACTGGAAAAGACCCTGATGCTGGGAAAGATTGAGGGCAGGAGGAGAAGGGGATGACAGAGGATGAGATGGTTGGATGGCATCACCAACTGGATGGACATGGGTCTGAGTAAACTCTGGGAATTGGTGATGGACAGGGAGGCCTGGTGTGCTGCAGTCCATGGGGTTGCAAAGAGCATGACTGAGTGACTGAACTGAACTGAAAGTTCTCAGTTCTCTGCAGTATATACCTAGGAGAGGAACTGCTGGGTTTCAGTGCTGACTCTGGAACTATTTGAGGCTCGGCCAAACCATTTTTCCAAAGTCGCTGCACCATTTTATTTACATTCCTCATGCAAAGGTTGACCGTGACTATTTGTGGGGCTGAATAAATCATGTCTCCACCGTGAGCTGGATACTGTTACCTCCTGGAAGAGGGAGGCTCAGCCCTGCGAGTGCCTCAGGCAGACCAGCACACGTGACCGGAAGCAGGGCGGGAAGGGGCCTCCGGCTGTGACCTGGGAACGCAGTCCTGACACCCCAGCGGGAGGCGGGCGGGCCAGCAGCTCACAGGACACGCAAGGCAACAGCCCTGTTGTCCTCCGCTCTGGGACAGAGTCTAGAGAGGGGTTACTGTCGGGGCAGGTGAATCCTGTGACTCTGATACGGGGGTGGGTCTCTGGTCTCTGAGACTTTCTCAGGGGGTCCTCGTAGTTAAGACTCCAGGCTT
>NW_011494387.1:151004-156266 GCF_000754665.1 Bison bison bison | reverse complement strand
GTGAAGTCGCTCAGTCGTGTCCGACTCCTAGCGACCCCATGGACTGCAGCCCACCAGGCTCCTCTGTCCATGGGTTTTCCAGGCAAGAGTACTGGAGTGGGGTGCCATTGCCTTAAAGTCTGTCTCTTTTCAAAACGCAGTTACTGATTTTTGGCTGCGCTGGGTCTCCAGTGCTGTGAGCGGGTCTTCTCGGGCTGAGGCAGCGGCTACTCCCTGATTGTGTAAGGGCTTCTCATCGCAGCGGCTCCTCTTGTCTCAGAGCAGCGGCTCTGGGCATGCGGGCTTCAGCAGCTGTGGCCCAGGGGCCTATTTCCTCCTTGGCAAGTGGGATCTTCCCAGACCAGGGATCGAACCTGTGTCTTCCATGTGCGCAGGCAGGCTCTCGACCCCTGGACGGCCAGAGAAGTCCTATTTTTTTTTATTATTATTATCTGAACCATTACACTGGCTTCTTAACTGCTCTCAAGTCCCTCTTCTTTCCATTCCTTAAACACAGAAACCCGACCATATCTATCTCCTTCCTTAAAAAACAGACAAACTAAACCAAAAGAAAACAAAATCTGGGAGTTCCAATCACCTATCTCACAGAGTAAGACTTCTCACAAGAGAAGACTCTACACATGGACATCACCAGATGGTCAACACCAAAATCAGAATGATTATATTCTTTGCAGCCAAAGATAGAGAAGCTCTATACAGTCAGGAAAAACAAGACCGGAAGCTGACTGTGGCTCGGATCATGAACTCCTTATTGCCAAATTCAGACTGAAATTGAAGAAAGTGGAGAAAACCACTAGACCATTTAGATATGACCTAAATCAAATCCTTTATGATTATACAGTGGAAGTGAGAAATAGATTCAGGGGATTAAATCTGATAGACAGAGTGCCTGAAAAACTATGGACAGAGGTTCGTGACATTGTACAGGAGACAGGGAGCAAGACCATCCCCAAGAAAAAGAAATGCAAAAAGGCAAAATGGTTGTCTGAGGAGGCCTTACAAATAGCTGTGAAAAGAACAGATGAGAAGGGCAAAGGAGAAAAAGAAAGATATACCAAATTGAATGCAGAGTTCCAAAGAATAGCAAGGAGAGATAAGAAAGCCTTCCTCAGCGATCAGTGAAAAGAAATAGAGGAAAACAATAGAATGGGAAACATCTCTTCAAAAAATTAGGGATACTAAGGGAACATTTCATGCAAAGATGAGCACAAAAAAAGGACAGAAATGGTATGAAGCAGAAGATATTAAGAAGAGGTGGCAAGAATGCACAGAAGAACTATACAAAAAAGATCTTCATGACCCAGATAATCACGATGGTATGATCGCTCACCTAGAGCCAAACATCCTGGAATGTGAAGTCAAGTGGGCCTTAGGAAGCATCACTATGAACAAAGCTAATGGAGGTTATGGAATTCCAGTTGAGCTACTTCAAATCCTGAAAGATGATGCTGTGAAAGTGCTACACTCAATATGCCAGCAAATTTGGAAAATTCAGCAGTGGCCATAGAACTGGAAAAGGTCAGTTTTCATTCCAATCCCCAAAAAAAGCAATGCCAAAGAATGCTCAAACTACCACACCATTGAACTCATTTCACACGCTAGCAAAGTAATGCTCAAAATTCTCCAAGCCAGGCTTCAACAGTATGTGAACCATGAAATTTCAGATGTTCAAGCTGGATTTAGAAAAGGCAGAGGAACCAGAAATCAAATTGCCAACATCCACTGGATCATCAAAAAAGCAAGAGAGTTCCAGAAAAACATCTATTTCTGCTTTATTGACTATGCCAAAGCCTTTGACTGTGTGGATCACGATAAACTGTGGAAAATTCTTAAAGATATGGGAATACCAGACCACCTGACCTACCTCTTGAGAAATCTGTATGCAGGTCAAGAGGCAACAGTTAGAACTGGACATGGAACAACAGACTGGTTCCAAATAGGAAAAGGAGTTCGTCAAGGCTGTATATTGTCACCCTGCTTATTTAGCCTATATGCAGAGTACATCATGAGAAATGCTGGACTGGAAGAAGCACAAGCTGGAATCAAGATTTCTGGGAGAAATATCAATAACCTCAGATATGCAGATGACACCACCCTTATGGCACCCTTATGGTGAAGAAGAACTAAAGAGCCTCTTGATGAAAATGAAAGTGGAGAGTGAAAAAGTTGTCTTAAAACTCAACATTCAGAAAACGAAGATCATGGAATCCTGTCCCATCACTTCATGGCAAATAGATGGGGAAACAGTGGCAGACTTTATTTTTTTGGGCATCAAAATCACTACAGATGGTGACTGCAGGCATGAAATTAAGACGCTTGCTCCTTGGAAGGAAAGTTATGACCACCTAGACAGCATATTAAAAAGCAGAGACATTACTTTACCAACAAAGGTCCATCTAGTCAAAGCTATGTTTTTTCCAGTAGTCATGTAGAGATGTGAGAGTTGGACTATAAAGAAAGCTGAGTGGCAAAGAATTGACACTTCTGAGCTGTGGTGTTGGAGAAGACTCTTGAGAGTCCCTTGGACTGCAAGGAGATCCAACCAGTCCATCCTAAAGGAAATCAGTCCTGAATATTCATTGAAAGGACTGATGCTGAAGCTGAAACTCCAATACTTTGGCCACCTGCTTCAAATAACTGGCTCACTGGAAAAGACCCTGATGCTGGGAAAGACTGAAGGCCAGAGGAGAAGGGGACGACAGAGGATGAGATGGTTGGATGGCATCACCAACTGGATGGACATGAATTTGAGTAAACTCTGGGAGTTGGTGATGGACAGGGAGCCCTGGCATGCTGCAGTCCTTGGAGTTGCAAAGAGTCGGACACGACTGAGCGACTGAACTGAACTCAACTGACTGATTTCACAAAGTGGGAAATCCTTGGCCTGGCAGAAGTCCTTCCAAACTGACCCCAACCATCCTTTCCAGCTCCCTTTCTCACTCTGCTCTTCCCGTTATTGGATAGACATTTACCAGTGGCAGTTACAGGTCAGGTCCTGGGATAGGTTGCAGGCATAATACAAACCAGCCACAACGTGGTTCCCTTGGTGCCTGCCCTCCAGGGAGTTCTAGCTCCTGGGGAGGGAGCAGGCAAGATACTGCTGATTCTAGATCAGGGTGAGCACTTCATCTCAGGATAGAATAGCATTGAGCAGGCGGGCGGCGGGGGCCAGGGGAGCACCTCTAACCCAGCCTAGGAGATCAGAGCTTCCTGCCAAAAGGGGAAACTGGAGGAGAGTTGCGAAGGACGAGTACATCGGAGATGAAGGAGGGACTCTGTCTTTCCCGCAAGATGCAATCGCAGATGCAAAGGGAAGGCGATGTGGAAGCAGCGGCTTCACACTTTATTCCACAGGTGCTTCTCCAGTGCTCTTAGCTGCCAGGGGCTGTTTCTGGCTCTGGAGACACCGCAGTGCACACAGCAGACCAGAGCCTTGTCCCCATGCAGCTGACAGGTCCCCAGGCGAAAAGATGCAAATGTGGGTTGGAGAGAAAGGCGAGCATTAACAGCCACAGGGGAGCCGTGGACCCCTAGAGTCTGTGGAGCCGGGTCCACAAAACCCCTGGAATTTGAATGTAGATATACATGTGTCTGCATGGTCACACGGGCCTGTTCACAGGGAGTGGTCTCAGCATTTTATTACATTCTCGAAGCGACCTGTCCATGACTGCCTTGGGTCATGGGGTCCTTATTCTAGGGCCCCTGGTGCGAAGCTAAGGAATTTGACCTTGATCTGGAAGTTCTGGGAGCCAGTCGTGAATTTTGAGAAGCGAAACGCTCAGTGCCTGACACCCACTGCACCCCTGCCACAGAGAAGTCCTCGTGCCTGTTCAGCTGCTAAGATTCTGCTTTCGCTGTTTCCTCCCGACCTGGAGGAATGGGAAGGACCACCCTTCAAAGCCAGCCAGGCCTGACTTTGCATCCCCTTTAGACCTACCGTTTTCCAGCTGCTAGCCCCCAGGCCTGTCCGCCTGTGACAAGCTCCAAGGTTTAAATGAGCCTGTGATGTTTTGAGGATTTAATGATAACTTTTGCTTGGAAAAATATGGGCTTCCCTGGAGGCTCAGACAGTAAAGAGTCTTCCTGCAATGTGGTAGACCCTGGTTTGATCCCTGGGTCAGGAAGACCCCCTGGAGAAGGGAATGGATACCCACTCCAGTATCCTTGCCTGAAGAATCCCATGGACAGAGGAGCCTGGAGGTCTACAGTCCGTGGGGTCGCAAAGAGTTGGACACGACTGAGCGACCGACAAACACTTTGCCTGGAAAGTGCCCAGCATACATTAGCCACTCATCAAATGTGAGTTCCTCTCATAGTGAAGTGGCTCCGCTGTTTAGAGAGTCCCTCTTGTCTGGGGCCTGGAACATCCTGGGCAGCTGCTCACAAGCCCAAAGAGCTTTTCGAACATCATCAGCATCACTCTCCAGACCCCCCAGTAAACTCACATCTGTACTGATGGGCCCTCGCCCTCATCCCATGAGTCCACACCACAGCTCACCCTCTGTTTTACAGATGAGGACGCTGAGGCTCAGGGAGGTCCAGAGGCTGTCTGGAGGGCTCCCATGACCACATCTTCTGTAGCAATAATGGCAGTGGCAGCAGTAATAACCACAGTGAACTCTGACTATGCTTCCTTTGTGCCAAGAGCGGCCGTGAGCATTTTGCCTGTCTCACATCGCCCAACTCCAGCCCCCAGCTCTCCAGCCGTCCTACCATAGGTACCATTGTAAGGCAGGTGCTGTTGGTACAACTTAGAGAAGGAAACCGAGGCTCAGAGAGGCCAAGCAACTCGCTCAAGGTAGCGCGGGACAGCGTTCACGTCCACTCTCAGAGCTCAATCTGACTACCTCTACAAGGAAATCCGTGTCACTCTGCGTCTCTCGGAAAACTCTGTTCCCCAGCTGCACAGTTCAAAACCCCACCCGTACCCCCGCCCCGCCCCCATCGGCCGCCGGCCCGGCATCGCGGTCAGCACGCTCCAGCCGAGATGTTCTTTGCTGTGGCCGAGGATACAGAGAGGGCTGCCTGGTTCTCCTTGGGGGCCGAGGCAGAGGCTAGGGGGAGGGAGATGGGTGGACATTTTAGGCGCAGGGCCGTGTGCCGGGGAGGGTGTCTGGGTATCCGGGATCGAGTCACGTGCTCGTGAAACTCGACCTAGGGGCAGGGTTTGGGGAGGGAACCCCCGCCCCCAGCTCGGGGCGCAGCCCCGGACGGGCGTCAATACAGCGGTTGGCTCGTTCCGTCGATTCACCTCGTCCTACC
>NW_011494387.1:150425-150769 GCF_000754665.1 Bison bison bison | reverse complement strand
GAGGTGAGCAGCCGGCGGGGCTGGGCTGGGGGGTCCCTGAGAACCGAGGGTCCCCGGGTGGCTCCTGCCGATTCTTCCAGGCTCCCCAAGAAACCCTGTCACCTGAGCGCGCGGCTCCCGCCCCTTCGGTCTGGCCCCTCTGCCCCTCTCCGGCGGCCCTTCCTCCGCTCTGGGCCACACTCGCGTCGGAGGCCGTGCGGACCTGCGGACGCGCCCGAAGGCCCAGGCCCATTTCACAGATGGGAATACTGAGGCTCCCGGGGGCAGGCACTCGCTCCTCCCCCAGCTCTGCGGCCCGGCCCACCCCTCTCCTCTGCGATTTCCTCGGGCTCTCCTTCCCCCTA
>NW_011494387.1:145537-149724 GCF_000754665.1 Bison bison bison | reverse complement strand
CCCTTGCTGACCTCTGGGGACTCGGGGAAGCGCGGGTTTGGACGCCGGGAGCCGGGCACCGCGTGCCTGGGCCTCGGTGGAGAAGCCTGGAGGCGCGCCAGGAGTCCGTAGCGCGCAGACAGGACCTTCCGGTCCCTGATAGTGACCCGGGGGGCATGGGGGACCCCAGCGCCTCCGGCGCTGCCCCTGCGCCCAGACCCAGCTCGGCGAGAACCGCTGGGAAGGCCAGGACGCGATGGGGGCCTCCGTGAAGGGCGTCCCCCCTTAGCGGGCGGGCTCAAGGTGGGTCTCTAGAGCCCCCACGATAAAGGATGCTTCTCGGGGTCCTCTGGGCGCTTGGCTTAGTCCTCTGTGCCCCGGCAGGCTGGCCACCGGGATGGCCCCCACGCTGGAGCAGGCGTACCGGCGACGCTGGTGGATGGCCTGCACCGCGGTGCTGGAGAACCTCTTCTTCTCCGCAGTGCTCCTGGGCTGGAGCTCCCTGCTGATCATGCTCA
This sequence comes from Bison bison bison, assembly GCF_000754665.1. NCBI lineage: Eukaryota > Metazoa > Chordata > Mammalia > Artiodactyla > Bovidae > Bison > Bison bison. The sequence goes on along the minus strand of NW_011494387.1, from coordinate 149,227 downwards.
AGAAGGAGGGCTTCTACTCCAGCATGTGCTCAGGTACCCCAAGAAGGGACCAGCGGGGGCGGCAGACGGGGACAGGGGGCGCTGGCCGAGGCCGGAGACCCAGCACCCCGCAGGGGCTTGGACACCCCCACGTGTCCTCCAAACTTTCTCTAGAGAAGAACCCACTAACCAAATTCCGTTTGCACTCAAACCCAGGCATCCTGCCGGCATCCAGGTTCCGGGTGGGAGCCTTTGGCAATCTCAGGTCTAGGGCAAGACCGCACTGCAGCTACTAGCTGAGTGAGGGTTTTCTTGCTGGGGCTATTGTCAGGCTAAAGGAGGCAAAGGAGAGTCTTCAAGCTGGATTTGATCGTCAAGGTGGTGGAGGGTGGGGGTTGGTGCGCCTCCTTTTCCAGGCTCTTGGAGGCCCTAAGTCACCTCTTATACAAAGTGAGTAGCCCATTTCCTCTAGGGCCCCAGGTCATGGGGGTCTCTGTTTCCCATTTTGGTCACCTGGGCTTTGTATGAGGGGCCCTGAAGGCTGGAGTGACAATTCTAGCAATCTTGGGGAACGCTGGCTGTCTTCAAGTGCCAGGAGACAAGGAGTTGCCCCTCCTGCTGCCTGGGAGTTGAGTTTCTCCTCCTGTCTGACATGGGGATCTTTCTTTTCTGGGAAGGAGGGTGCTGAACTGACAGGCTCAGCCAAGGAGCTGAACTGACAGCTCCAGTCCAAGGAGCTGGAGGGATGTGGAGTTTGGCCTTGGCCTGCTTATCCTCTTCCTCCAAACACCTGGCTGAGGAACTGGCTTTGGAGGAGGGCCAGCTTGGGTTAGAATCCCAGGAGCTGGCTGACACTGGCAAGGTCTCTAAAGTGCTGAGCGCTTCCTGGGTGGCACTAGTGGTAAAGAGCCCGCCTGCCAATGCAGGAGACATGAGTAAGAGGCAAGAGTTTGATACCTGGTTGGGAAGATCCCCTGGAGGAGGGCATGGCAACCCACTCCATTCTTGTCTGGAGAATCCCATGGACAGAGGATCCTGGCGGGCCACAGTCCATGGGGTCGCAGAGAGTTGGGCATGACTGCAGAGAGCACGAACACAGGCTAAACCATTGAGCTTTAGACACCTGGTCTGCAAAGTGGGAAGAAAAGCAGTGTCTATGCAATGAGAGGGAACAGTACGTGATCCGTGTGAGTGTCCTTCCTGGCTTCTCGCAGCTCCTGACTTCACTCCCTGCGGCCTGCCTTGGCTGTGGGAGAAAACTGTTGCCTTTGCGGGAGTGGAGCTGGGGCGTCCTTGATTTCTGCACCCTGCCCGACTAATCCGTAAGCGGCAGGTGGGGTGCAGGATGCATGGGCATGCACAGCCTGATGGGGGGCCCGAGGAGGTGGGGATTCAAGCTGGTAGCTGGCTAGGAAGGGTAGGCTGGGTCAGGAGGTGCTGGCTTGGGGTGGTGTGCTGGGCATCCCAGGGTGGCTGGAAGAGCCAGGCAGAGGGCCGGGGCATCCCTGTGCCAGGGGAGGCCAGGAGTCCAGGTCTGCGCTGAGCTGTTTGCCCTGGACACCGGGGAGACCTGCCCTTTGCTGCCTCCTGGCCTTGATGCCTGTCTCTGCCTGTCCAGTGGCTTCTTCCAGCCCTCTGCACCTGTTTTTTTTTTTTAATCAACTTTATTGAAGATTAATTTACATCACACATTCTGATGAGGTTGGACAAATTTATACACGTTAGGAACCATCACCACATTCAATATTTAGAGTATTTCCGTCACCTGCAAAACTCCTTCCCTCTTGCTGCCCATTGTCCAGCTTTTCAAAAATATGGATAGAGGTTGATTAAGATAGAAGTCTCATGGCTTACAATTCACCCATTGAAAGTACACAAGTTGGGGCTTCCCGGGTGGTCCAGTGGTTAAGAATCCGTCTGCCAATGCAGAGGACACAGGTTCCATCCTTGGTCCAGGAAGATCCCGCATACTGTGGGGCAGGTGGGCCTCGAGCCTCTAGAGCCTCTGCTCCCCAAAGAGAAGCCACTGCAGAGAGAAGCCCCGCACGGCCACTCGAGTAACCACTGTTCACCACATCCAGAGGAAGCCTGCGTGCAGCCACGAGGACCCAGCATGGCCAGGAAAAAAAAAGGATACAAGTTAGTGGTTTTTAATTTATTCAGAGTTGTTCCACCATCACCACAACCACTTTTAGAACATTTTCTTTGCCCCCTAAAGTCACCCTGGATCCAACAGCAGTACCCACTCCCCACTGTCTCTTCTTTCACCCCCCCAGCACGAGGCAACCCCTCATCTACTTTCTGTTACAGATTTGCTATAACAGACACAGACTTGCTTATTCTGAATGTTTCATGTAAATTGCATCTTATAACAGGTGATCTTGTGTTAGGGTTCAGTTCAGTTCAGTTCAGTCACTCAGTCGTGTCCGATTCTTTGCGACGCCATGAATCACAGCACGCCAGGCCTCCCTGTCCATCACCAACTCCCAGAGTTCACTCAAACTCACGTCCATCGAGTCGGTGATGCCATCCAGCCATCTCATCCTCTGTTGTCCCCTTCTCCTCCTGCCCCCAATCCCTCTCAGCATCAGAGTCTTTTCCAATGAGTCAACTCTTCACATGAGGTGGCCAAAGTACTGGAGTTTCAGCTTTAGCATCATTCCTACCAATGAACACCCAGGACTGATCTCCTTTAGAATGAACTGGTTGGATCTCCTTGCAGTCCAAGGGACTCTCAAGAGTCTTCTCCAACACCACAGTTCAAAAGCATCAATTCTTGGGTGCTCAGCTTTCTTTATAGTCCAACTCTCACATCCATACATGACCACTGGAAAAACCATAACCTTGACTATCAGATGGACCTTTGTTGGCAAAGTAATATCTCTGCTTTTGAATATGCTATCTAGGTTGGTCATAACTTTCCTTCCAAGGAGTAAGCGTCTTTTAATTTCATGGCTGCAGTCACCATCTGCAGTGATTTTGGAGCCCCCAAAAATAAAGTCTGACACTGTTTGCACTGTTTCCCCATCTATTTCCCATGAAGTGATGGGACCAGATGCCATGATCTTCGTTTTCTGAATGTTGAGCTTTAAGCCAACTTTTTCACTCTCCACTTTCACTTTCATCAAGAGGCTTTTTAGTTGCTGTTAGCATGATGTTTTCAAGGTTTTTTCGTGTTGGCAAAGGTATCAAGACGTGGTTCCTTTCCAAGTCCTTTGCCACCACATTTTATTTCTCCCTTCAACAGTTGCTAGACATTGGGTTGTTTCCATTTGGGGGTTATTATGGTGATGCTCCTGTGAACACTCATGCTCAAGTCCTGGGTGGACATGTGCTTTCCTTCCGTATGGAATTGCTGGGCCACAGAGTAACCCTAACATTGGGGGAACTGCCAGCTGTTTGCCATTTTCCATTCCTATCAGCAGTGCACGAGTGTTCCAACTTCTCCATATCCTAGACAATGTTTGTTATTTGTCATCTGTTTTATTGTGGACAGTGCTATCTTTCTGTGGTTTTGATTTGCATTTCCCTAGTGGCTACGGAGAAGGCAATGGCACCCCACTCCAGTACTCTTGCCTGGAAAACCCCGGGGACGAGGGAGCCTGGTGGGCTGAGTCGGAGCTCTGAGTCGCACAGAGTCGGACTCGACTGAAGTGATTTAGCAGTGGCGGCGGCGGCTAATGACGGTTGAACATCTTTCTCATGTGTTAT
>NW_011494387.1:129286-145406 GCF_000754665.1 Bison bison bison | reverse complement strand
CATGTGTTCTCGGCCACTGATGTATCTTTTCTTGGAGACATCTATTTAGATCCGTTCCCCATTTTTGAAGTGGGTTATATTTTATTCCTGAGTTATAAGAGTTCCTTGTATTATAGGTGCAAGTCCCTTACCAGATATAGGAGCTTCTCACTTCAGGGACGTTGCAGAGCACAGGCTCTGGGATGTGTGGGCTCATTAGTTCCAGCTCCCGGGCTTTGGAGCACAGTCTCCATAGTCACCGCGCACACGGGCTTAGCTGCTCCTCGCAGGTGGAATCTTCCACCCGCAGGGATCAAACTCGTGTCTTCTGCACTGGCAGGCAGATTCTTTATCCCTGACTCACCAGAGAAGCCCTCTTTTCACATTCTTTATGGTGTTCTTCTGAGCACAGAACTTTTTTTGTTTAACTGAAGTAGAGCTGATTTATAGTGTTTTGTTCCTTTCTGGTGTACAGCAAAGTGATGCAGTTTTATCTGTTAATACACACGCTCATATGTGTGTAATTACTTTTCATTTTATTTTCCATGATGGTTTATTACAAGATATTCAATATATAGTTCCCTGTGCTATTCAGTAGGTCCTTGTTGTTTATCCGTTTTGTAGATAGTAGTTTGTAGCTGCTAATCCCATACTCTTAATTCATCCCTCTCCCTGCTCCCGCATTCCCCTTTGGTAACCCTAAATTTGGTCTGGAGCGTGAAAGGTTTTAATACTGGTGAAGTGCAAACTATCTTCTCTTTGGACACTTGTGCTTTGGTGTCATGTTTAAGAAACCATCGCCTCATCTAAGATCACCAAGATTCACATCTGTGTTTTCTTCTAGGAGTTTTACAGTTTTAGCTGTCACATTTAGATTTCTAATCCATCTGAACTTACTTTTTGTGGACGGTGTCAGGTAGCCATCTGGTGTTTCCGGTTGCCCGGACGTGAGTGTGTGTTGGAGGCTGGTTCCTTGGGATCACTAGCGGTGACCAGAGTGACCCCTCCTTGTTTCAGAACTTTATGAACACTCTGATAAGAGGGAACAACGGGCTCTCTTTCATTCAGAGGACTTCAGCCTCCAGACGTCTGGCTCCTGGGGGCTGCTGTACCTGCTGCTCTGCCCAGCGCACCTGCTTTCTGCCTCTTGAAGCTTCCCTCGACAGGGTCCCAAGAACACAGACTCAGGCCGGGACTCTGCGTCCCCACTGTGTGTGGGAGGAGGCAGACGGTGTGGCTTCCCGATCTGCTCTGTGCTGCTTGGCTGACTGCAGCCAGTTACTCACCCTTCTTAATATTGTTGTTGTTTTTGAATCGCTATGTCATGTCCCACTCTTTTGCGACCCTATGGACCGTAGCCCACCAGGCTCCTCTGTCCATGGGATTTCCCAGGCAAGAATCCTGGAGTGGGTTGTCCTTTCCTTCTCCAGGGGATCTTCCCAACCCAGGGATCGAATCCACATCTCCTGCCTTGGCAGGCAGATTCTTTACCCCTGAGCCGCCCGGGAAGCCCACTAATATCTCCGTTACCCTGTATATAAAGTAGGACCGACAATCCCTACCTCATGAGGCTGTTGGGAAAGTGAAACGAGAGCCAGCAAACATTTCAGACTCCAGGCGTGCATTCTTCTTTTGTTCTGCGCCCAGCTCTCCCAGCATTTGCTGTGCGACCTTAGGCGAGTTCCTTGGCCTCTCTGGATCTCTGTGTCTCAGTCTGTGCCATGGAGTGGACAGCCCTCATCCCTCTCGCTTCAGGGAAATGACATGAGGACCAACGATGCCGTTTAACAGACGTTGAGTTCGTCATCGAGGCGCTTATTAGCCTTGGCTTTGGGGCTCCCTGACCACCCCTTTCTTTCCTCTCAGCTTCGGTGGATGGCTCATCCCCCACAGGGGCACCGCAGCTAAAGCGGACTCTGTTACTCAGAAGGTGGGCAGAGGCGATTCAGTTGCCGACACACAACTGCATATGCCGCGTAAATGCCACACAGTGAAGCAGCAGCCAGCGCTCACCGAGCACTGACCGCTAGTGAGATCTTCAGAGGTCACACAATGTCGTGAGGCCCTCACAGCAGCTCTGCGTTGGTAGCAGAGCAGCCGGAGCTTCCTGCTGGTCCAGTGGCTAAGACTCCGTGCTTCCCGTGCAGGGAGTCTGGGTTTGACCCCTGGTTGGGGAACTAGATCTCAAATACTTCAATTAATGCTGCCGCTAAATATCTTTTATGCCACAGCTAAGACCTGGCACAGCCAGATAAAATGGAGCCTGGGGGGCTATATATAGTCCATGGGTCGCAAAGAATTGGACATGACTGAGCACACAAGCACAAAATAAATATTAAAAACAAAGAGGAGAAAGCTGAAGCTCAGAGATGGTAAGTAATTTGCCCCAGGTCACACAGCGAATAAATAAGGAGCAGAGTGAGTGTTCAGCCTCACATCGGACCCCAGAATCTTTCCCCATGGGCTTTAGCTCAAGAGTCCTCCTGTGGGAGTCCTGTTACAGACAAGACGGCCAGCCAGAGCCCAGACCTGGGGGTGTTTGGGACTGTGGCTGTTAGCTGCAGGGCGGGGAATCTTGGGGCTGGAGGGAGGGGGTGATGGTGAGGAAGGGCTCACAGACCCAGGAGACAAAGACAATGGGATCTTTCTGTGAGTATTGTGTGTGCGCAGCAGTCCCTACAGCCCTCCTCTACACTTGCAACCACTGAACCCATTTCACAGATGGGATAACAGAGCCTCAGAGGTTCGGCCGCTCAGCTAGTGGAGCCAGAAACAATCATCCCCGGTGTTTCCCAGACCTCTCATTTGCAGTTCACCTGCATGATTTTACAATTCTGTGTGCCATAGGTACTATTATTTACTTCCTATTCCCTTTTAAATCAGTCCACTTAAAAAGCCTCATGAAAACAAACAAACAAAAAAAGTTTTAAAAGCCACATTTTCTTTTCCTTTGTTAAATTATTTTTTGCTGGAGTATATATAGTTGCTTAACAAGGTTGTGTTAGTTTCCGACGTACAGCGAAGTGAATCAGCTATGTGTAATACTAAAAAGCCTCATTTTATTTATTGATTTTTGGCCACGCTGCCTGTGGGATCCTAGTTCTGCAGCCAGGGATTGAACCCACACTCCCTGCATTGGAAAAGCAGACTTGTCATCACTGCACCACCAGGGAAGCCCCCTAAAAAGCCGCAGTTTAAAGTGTGATGTTCTTGGAACCTTGGGTTTGATGTTACTCACAGATGCATGTCATACATATATATCTCTTTGCTGTTGTTCCGTTACCAAGTCGTGTCTGACTCTTTGTGGCCTGGTAGACTGCCAGGGTCCTGTGTCCTTCACTATCTCCTAGAGCTTGCTCAAACTCATGTCCATCGAGTCAGTGATGCCACCCAACCATGTCGTCCTCTGTTGCCCTCTTCTTCTCCCGCCCTCAGTCTTTCCCAGCATCAGGGTCTTTTCTGATGAGTCGACTCTTGGCATCAGGTTGCCCGTCTGTCTTGGGTGGCCCTGCATGGCATGGCGCATAGCTTCACTGAGTTACACAAGCCCCTTTCCCAGGGCGAGGCTGTGACCCATGAAGGGATGTGTATTTCCATATGTGTACGTATGTACATGTGTGTGTTTGATATACTTTCGAATAATATCTATAAAAAAAGATACACTTTCAAATAACTAACACTGTGAAACCTGTACAGTTAACCCCTGAACAGCACAGGTTTGAAGCGCTCAGGATTGTTTTCAGTAGTAAATCGTACGAGGTTGCACACTTCCTGGTGGGTTGAATCTGCAGCTGCAGAAGCGCAGATACAGAGGGACCCCGAGTAGGCCGGGCCGACTCAATACAGGCAGACTTTCTAACTCGAGGAGGACGGGTTAAGGCCCCAACCCCCTGTGGCTCAAGGGTCAACTGTACCTCTAAAGCCCACTTGAGTGTGCACACGCCATGCGTACCACACTGGGGAAACACTGTTTTCTCTGACTTCAGAGCCCAACTCGGTCATTAACTTCCTGCATACGTTCCTTTCATCACACTCATGCTTTGCTTGTCTGTAAAATGGGAGACATTAGATTTCAAAGACCTCTCCTGTTGTAACTGACACAGACAGAGGTCTAAGAGGTCTTTGCACCCTGGGCTGGCTCCCCTCTTGCTTCAGAAGTCTGGCTTAATCTAAAACAGTGGTATAAACAAACTCATTTACAAAACAGAAATAGGGTCATAGCTGTAGAAAACAAACTCGCCACTACCAGGGAGAAAGGGTTGGCAGGGGGTAAATTGGGAAATTGGAATCGATTTATACACAGTACTATATATAAAATAGATAGCTACTGTACAGCACAGGGAACTCAACTCAATACTCTGTAATGACCTATATGGGATTTAAAAATAAAGAGTGCATATATGTATAGCTGATTCACTTTGTTATACAGCAGAAACTAACTCAATTATACTGCCATAAAAAATACATTATAAAAAAAAGGTCTGGCTTTATCCATCCAGCAACTAGCTCCTGTGAGTCAAACTCACAAGAGGCAGACCGACTGAAACCAGAGAAGTGAATGCATTAATGGACCTTCGGTTATTTGCTGTCCTCTGGGCCAGAATTCTCCGCCCATGGAAGAACGCACGTCCTTCCCAGCGCTAGCGTTGGGTTCAGAAACTTACTAAGTTGCTGTGTTTGGGAGAGAGCAGCCCGGTGGAGCAACCAGGAAGTGTTGACTTTGGAGAAGGTCTTGAGCTGGAACTCGGCCTGCCTGTAAGAAGCTGTGTGACTTGCTTTGTTTCTCAGAGCTTCACCATCTGTGGGGGTCACTGCACTCACTTCTTAGGGTTATGAAGATTAAATGATATACTACGTGGAAAAGCCTGGCACAATGTTGATTAGCTGAGAGCTAGTGAGAGAAAGTATCATTCGATTGTGAAAGACTTAGGAGCAGGGCCCGTGTCTAATTCAGGGGCTGCAGACTCAGAGGCCTGGCAGTTAATAACAGTTGGGCGTTAATATCCAGCAGGCGAATACAGCTACTAATAGTACATTAACTTTGTATGGTGGCGGTTGGTAACTAGACATTGGCATGATCGTTTTGCAGTATATATAAATGTCAAATTTCTGTGTTGTACACGTGAAACTGATGTATTATGTGTCAAGTATACTTCAATGAAAACCATGATAATAATTAGGCCAATCGGGGCAGCTACAGGATGGTGAATGGTGGGGAGCTGATAGGGAGGTGACTTAGAGAGGGCAGGCCCTGACGAAAAGGAGTGGCCGCCACTTGCCTCCAGCAGTGGCCAGATCTTCTAATATGGTAAAGAAAAGCCAGACTTCGGGATTTTTAGATGATAGCTCCTGATTTTAAACTGGCACCCAGGGACTTCCCTAGTCGTCCAGTGGTCAAGACGCCGCCACACCCACAGGTCGCCACTAAGATCTGGTGCAGCTAGATGAATAAATAAACGGCCCCCAGTTAAAATTTGCAAGCCAAGCAAAACACCTGCAGGGCTCCTTGCTGGTCCCCTCTTCGCAGCCTCTGGCCTAAACCATCAGTGTTACCTACTGTCAGACCACGGTGCTTTTGTGTAGTAGACGCCACTGAAGTGTGTGGAGGCGGAACGGACAGGTGCAGAGCAGCCCAGTGGAGAAGTAAACAGTGGCAATGAAGATCACTAAATTGGGGGGCTAGCCTGAACCCCAGAGGGGCTTCCCAGCTGGTGCTAGTGGTGCAGAACCGCCTGCCAATGCAGGAGGCATAGAGAGGCGGGCTCAGCCCCGGGGCCTGGAGGATCCCCTGGGGAAGGGAATGGCAACGCACTCCAGTATTCTTGCCGGGAGAAGCCCATGAACGGAGGAGCCTGGGGGGCTACAGCCTGTGGGGTCACATAGAGTCAGACACAACTGAAGCAACTTAGCACGCACAGCACCTGTTGCTCTTTACAAGAACCCCCTACATACCACCGAGTTCTGTTCTGAGAGCATGTTCTTAAGTCTATTTGTTAGTAGGTTCAAAAACTTAGCCTAGGTACCCAGCCAACACAGTCGGCTATGTAGTACTGTGTGTAATAGGTTTGTAATACTTTTCACACAAATAATACATTAAAAACAAACACAAAATAGAAAATATTTTAAATGTTTACAGTACAGGTGGCCCAGTGGTAAAGAACCCGCCTGCCAATGCAGGAGGCATGAGAGACGTGGGTTCAATCTCTGGGTCGGGAAGATCCCCCGGAGGAGGGCATGGCAACCCACTCCAGTAGTCTTGTCTGGAAAATCCTGGCGGGCTACAGTCCATAGGGTGGCAAAGAGTTGAACACGGCTGGAAGTGACTTAGCACAGCACCGCGCTTGAAAAGTGCAGTGTACAGAACAACAGCTGGCACACGGGCTGGCATCGAGTGAACAGGCAAGAAAGCTACTGACTGGAGGAGGGAGGAAAGGTGGGAGATGGTGTAGCTGAAGGGTCGTCAGCAGTAGGAGACAGAGGGCGAGCTGCAAGGTCACTCACGCCTGACATTTACGGAACACACGTTCGCAACTTGAGGTTTGTTTGTCGGGGACTTTCTGTATGTCAGCATCCACGATTATTATCTAGTACAAACCCTGTGAGAGCTGAGAGCTGTCTTATTCACTGTGGGGTCTCCAGCACATGGAGGAGAGGCTCCCAGATTGTGGACCACCATTGACCCCTTCATCAGCTGTTCCGGGAGCATCTTCTTGGGGCCAGGCCGAGTACAGAGCTCTTTGCGCCCCTTCTCCAGCTGAATCTCCTAAGGAGCCTGGGTTAGCCATTCTCCGCTCCCTGTTTCAGGCAAGGGGCCTGAGCCTCAAAGAGAGGAAGTCACTTGCCCAAGGTTGCACAGCCAGTGTGGGATGGGGTGGGAATTCAGACCCTGGTCTGTCTGCCCTCCAGGAGCACCCTGACTCTGCCCTTGGCCACGATGCCTCGGTGAAAATAGGATGGAGGGGAGTCCCAGCCTCACAGTTCACTGAACCTTGAATGAAGTGAAAACCCACTCCTTCCCCCACCATCAGCCTTTCTCTCTAACCTGTCACAGCTCCCAGGTGGCATCTTACCTGGGGGATGACTTCTGGAGGAGTCCTGTAGGGCAGTGCCATGCTCCAAATTCTGTATCTTGGTTTCCTTATCTGGAGAGTGGAGATAACTTAATTAGCTAACTGCTGGGACTGTCATGAGTTAATACAGTGACTATTGAGAATATGCCTAGAACATGGTTAAATGCTCAACAAATATTAGCTCTTGGGGGACTTCCCCAGAGGTCCAGTGGCTAAGACTCTATGCTCCTACTTCAGGGGGGCCAGGTTCAATCCGAGGTCAGGGAACCCAGCGCAGCCAAATTAATTAATCTAAAAATACGAGCTATTATTTTATCAGAATGCATTTTTGGGGAAAGGAACCTCTAAGTTTTAAGGGAATTCTTGTTATATCATTCGAATGTCACTCACTGAAGCTGTTCCAGACTCACAGGTGCTTCCTGTTGCGGATCTACCACCCCCTAACCTTGGACACTGAGTGAATATTTCAGTGCAGTAAATACTTCGATGTGTGTTATCCTGTTCAAGCTAGTTGAGGCCTCAGGTTGGATGTGTGACCCACCCTGGGTCATATACTGCATGCATGCCTACTCAGTCGTGTCTGACTCTTTGCGACTGCATGGACTATAGCCCACCAGGCTCCTCTGTCCATTGAATTCTCCAGGCAAGAATACTGGAGTGGGTAGCCTGTCCCTACTCCAGGGGATCTTCCTGACCCAGAGATCAAACCCAGGTCTCCTTCATTGGCAGGCAGATTCTTTACCACTGAGCCACCAGGGAAGCCCAATACCTGTTGCTACCATTTATGGAGCCCCTTCCCCATCAGAGTAGGTATGATTCCAAAGTCCCCTGGTCAGCAGGCAAGCAGAGGCCCGGGCACTGGGGGGCCGGACCCCTGATCCCAGCACGTGCTCCTGGGATGGTTCCCACGGTCACGTGCTGCCTCTCCTCCCCCCTCCTCAGCTGAGAACACCACCAACACCACCCAGGACGAGCCGCATGGGTGGCCCAGCTGCAACCAGCAGGAAGAGATGCTCAACCTGGGCTTCACCATTGGCTCCTTCATGCTCAGCGCCCCCCCCCTGCCGCTGGGGGTCCTCATGGACCGCTTTGGCCCCCGGCCCACGCGGCTGATGGGCAGGCAAGGCGGTTGGGCTGTGGGGGAGCTGGAAGGGGCTGCGAGGGGCTGGAGGGTGGAATGGTGCTGCAGGGGGAGGGAGGCAACCGCTCCCCTTTCCCTGCTTCTCCATAGTGCCTGCTTCGCTGCATCCTGCTCCCTCATGGCCCTGGCTTCCTGGAACACCAAAGGTGAGATGTCTGGCATCTTGTGCCTCCACAGGAGGAAATGGGTGGGATGAAGGTGGGCACAAGAGGAAAATGGGTGGGATGAAGGTGGACGGTGCCCCAGCTCCTGCTTTTAGCCTCCCCCAGCTCCCCAGAGGCCCTCATCCGTCTCTCTCCCCTTCCCAGTTCTGTCTCCGCTGATATTCCTGGCACTGTCCATGAATGGTTTCGGTGGCATCTGCCTAACCTTCTCTTCACTCACAGTGAGTATGACAGGCCCTGACTTGGCAGCAAGGTACCCAGGAGTGGGGTGGGCGGTAAGAGCAAGAGGGACGCAGATCAAAGACGCGCATGTGTGTGTGTGTGTGTGTGTGTGTATCAGAGAAGGGTGGGTGTGAGGCTGTGTGTGTAGATGAGGCTGTCAGTGTGGATTCTGGATGTGTGTGTATGTGTGTGTGTGTTTCCCAAGCCCATACATCTGTCGAATTCCATCCTAGGCACTGGGGCCATGGCACAGACAGAATTGATAACTTCCCCTTCTGGAACTTTACGTTCAGGGGTTGGGGGAACAGACAACCCTAAAAACAAGTAAACTAATGCGGGCTGTCCTGAATGCTGGAAGGAAGTAAGAGGGGCCCGCAGCTTGAGACTACGGGTGTATGTTTGCTACATGGTGTACGTACCGTGCCGTCTGTGGCAGGTTAATGTGTTTGTCGGTTTGTTAGACTGAACCATGCAAAATTGCCGACGCTTGACGGTGCTCGACTTTCAAAGAGGGCCTTTTTGCCTGGCTCGGCCTCGTACGGGGGTGCTTGGTGTGTGTCACTCTGAGTGTGTGTGTGTGTGTGTGTGTGTGTGTGTGTGAATGAGTGAGCAGAAGGGATGGAGGCTTATGGGTAGCCTCCGTGGTGCTGGGAGGGGCTGCAGACTGGGCTGCCCCGGGCTGTTTATCTTAGAGGAGAGCGCCTGACCACCAGACTGGGTGTTCTGGCTGAATTTCACCGCACCCAGCAGCTGCCTTTAATTCCAGCCCAGGACATTTCACAACTCCCTGAGGAAGCGGGTCCCCTCCTCCCCGCAGGACTACGCAGCCCCTCTTCCACTCCATGCAGCTTGGCTCAGGGCCCCGAAACCCTCCTCTCCCCTGCCCTTGGGGCTTGACCTCGAACCCTGCCCGGGGGCCCAGGGGACGCCACGCCCCCGTCCCGCCGTTAGTAATCTCCAGCCAATGGTAGGGCCCGACTTCGGCCCCGCCCCCACCCCGCCCCGCTGTTAGTAATTTTCCAGCCAATGGCAGGGCCGGATCCGGCCACGCCCCCGTCCCGCCTTTAGCAATCTCCAGCCAATGGGAGGGCCGGGTTCCAACCCCGGCCTTGGAGCTGGCTCGCCCGCGCGGATCCCGGCCGGAAGTCCAGTGCAGCGTCGGCTTAGCTAGGCCGGCCCAGGCCGTGCTGGGCGGAGACGGCGCTCGGACTCTGGCGGGAGGCGGGTGGGAGGGCACGACAGGGGAGCGCCGCGGCGCGGGCCACTCGCCCGGCCCTGGCGCTTTCTCTAGCGTCCTTGGCAAGCGTGCCTTGCAGAGCCAGGCTGCCGGGGAAACCCCTGCCCGAGTAGGGTCATCCCGGCCCCGCCTCTGTTTCCCAGACGCGTGGAGGTTGATGGAGTTTGTGGATGTCTCTGTGTTTATTCCCCTTCCTCACCAGAGCTGTTTCAGATCCGTTCTGAGCCTCACGTTTTCCCCTCTGCGGAGAGGGTTTTAGCCCTGTGTGGCATCTAAGACTGTTCCAGCCGGGGGTTTCTGTGGACTGGCAGTGAGGAGTAGGGTTCGGGGTGGGGGATACCCGACTCTGCTTTCCCCTCCTTCCAGGTGCTCGGACTCTGGCTCAGGCCAGTAAACAGAAAACCAGTCGTTCTCCTTTTTTTTTTTTTTAACTATTATTTGCACTTATTTTTTGTGGCATTTATTCCCCAGGCCATAAGCTTTTGGCCTTTTTTTTCTTCAGTTTCTCCTCAGATATTTTTTTCCTTCTGTGCAGCCTCCTCTTTCGTTTTAGGAACCATCTGTTCTTTTTCAGTAAGGATCTTCTCAGTGTGGCAAGGAGAGCTCGTGTATGGGTTGATCCGACCATGAGCTCTGTAAGTCCTTTGCTACATCCTTGGGGCTTTGTTCACCTGAATGTGCTCAGTGACCAGAAAATCTACACCTAAGCCCTGCAGTTCAGCATTACTCTCTGCATTTTTGAGCACGTGCAGTAAAAATTCAGCACTCTTGTGGGGCCACTGACCCCGAGTCCAGCCCCACCGTTTGGCCCATGGACATCTACCAGCTCCACCACTGTAACGACAGAATGGCACACATTGCTTCTTTAAAGTGACATCCTTCAGATACTTGAGGGCTTTTCAGATGTGCATACCCTTAATGGCCTGGGCAGTTTCATGAGTGTTCTTAAAGTGAATTGCGGATCTGAACTTCCTGATTTGCATGATTTTGTGGGGTTTTCTGGGTCAAGAGAATAGCGCAGCATTTTTAGAGGTTACCTCAGGCTGCTTACTGGAAAAAGCACGACCAGTTCTCTACCGGTGGGAATTCTGGGCTTGCTTGGTGTGTCAGAGCTTCCTCTTCTGGACACAGGCCTGGCCCTGGCCCTGGCCCTGGCCCTATCCCCTCCCTTACTCCCATCATCCACTCCCAAGCCCTCCTGTTACCTGTCCTGGCTCAGTTGAAACCATGGACTGTGGCCTTTGGGGCTACTGAGAAGGTTAAAAGGCACCATCCTGGTAGTCACAACCTTGGGGTCTGGGATAGAGCTTGTATGGCCAGAACTGGGGAGAAAGTCACTAATGAGCTCCGTGAACTTAAGTACATTTCTTTCCCTTTCTGAGTCCCAGTGCTCAGCTATCAAAGGAGTTGCTCTAGATTGGTATTTCTTAAATACCTAACCATGGCTTATTAAGAGGCAAGTCATGATTAAGGAACTCCATAAGTACCCAACTTAGGAAACCCTGGGGTTAAACAGAATTTCTCCTTGCAGGCACTTCCGTGTGTGTGTGTGTGTGTCTGTGTGTGTGTGTGTGTGTCTGTGTGTGTGTGTGTGTCTGTGTGTGTGTGTGTCTGTGTGTGTGTAGGGTGGCAGGGGAGGGCTTCCCAGGTGGCTCAGTGGTAAAGAACCTGCCTGCCAATGCAGGAGACACAGGCGACACGGGTTTGATCCCTGAGTCGGGAAGATTCCCTGGAGGAGGGCATGGTAACTCGCTTCAGTATCCTTGCTTGGAGAGTCCCAAGAACAGAGGAGCCTGGTGGGCTGCAGTCCATAGGATCGCAAACAGTCAGACGCGACTGAGTGACTTAGCACACGTGCTGTGTGTGGGAGGGGGTTATAGCAGTTTCCCTCATTGATTTTGCCTTAGAACTTTTCTGTTGTGACTCGGGCACATGTTCCTGGAGCTTGCTTTGAGGACTGCTGGGATTAGAGGCTTCCAAGCTTTTCCAAGCAGGGGAAGGGGAGCCCTGGGCGGGTATCAGGGTCTCCCCAGCTCACGGGCACCCATCTCCTCTCTCAGCTGCCCAACATGTTTGGGAGCCTGCGCTCCACGTTCATGGCCCTCATGATCGGCTCCTACGCCTCTTCTGCCATCACGTACCCAGGAATCAAGGTATGAGGCTGCTCAGGGAGTGGTGGTGGTCCGTGAGGTTGCTTGGTCTTCTTTCTGCCTTGAGACAAGAACTAGGTGCTTGGTGGCTGGTATGTCTGGTGACCCATCTCCTGCCAGGCGGAGGTCAGCTCCCGCCTCCACAGGGACAAGCCCCGGGGCGTTGTAGAAAGAGCCCGGTGCTGCTGCAGACCAGCGGGTCTCTGTTATCCTTTCCTTTCCCGTCATCTGAGTCCAGGCCTTCATGCTGCCTCCCAGGCCAGTGCTTTCTCAGCCAGTCTCCCTGCCTCCAGTGTTTTCCCTCTCTGAGCGATCATCTGCATGATTTCCAGAATGATTTTAGATGGAGAACTAGCTCACCCACCTGCTCTCTCACCTGCGGAATCAAAAACAACCCCTTTACATGCCTTCCAGGCCCTGGGCTCTTGGACATCACCCCACTTTTCACGTCACATCTCCTTTCCCTGTCCTGGAGAGGCTGGGCGATTTGGGTCCTGAGGTCGCCAAGCTAGTCCAAGCGAGGCCAGCTGCAAGACAGGTCCACCTAGAGCCAAAAGGCCTGAGTTCTCACTCTGGGCAAACCTGGAGCCTCCTTCCTGCCTCTGATGTCAAATGACCTTCTCAGCTGGGCCAAAGCATGCTCTTTAGAGTCTGCTCCGGGGAGTTAATTTATTATAGTAAGTCCCCTGCAAAGGAGTGAGTTCCATTCCAAGAGCCTGTGTCTAAGTCCTGTTTGTTTGCAAGGCCAAAAAAGTTAGCCTCCATACCCAACTAATACAATCGGCTGTATGTGAAATAGGACTGACACTATTTGTATTTAATGTAACAGGTGTGTAATAGGTCTATGATACTTCTCACATAAATAACACATTAAAAAACAAGCAAACACAAAAAAGAAAGAACACCATTTTTAATCTTAGAGTGGAGTAGCTGGAAAAGCACCATAGGACAGGGCAGTAGCTGGCATCGCGTGAACAGGCAAGATGCCATGGTTGGATGGCATCACCGACTTGATGGACTTGAGTTTGAGTAAACTCTGGGAGTTGGTGATGGACAGGGAGGCCTGGTGTGCTGCAATCCATGGGGTCGCAAAGAGTCTGACACCACTGAGCACCTTCACTTTTTGCTCAGCCTCCGTCCCAGTGGTGGTGCAGTCCACACTGATGGGGTGGCTGACAGTTCAGGCAGGACCAGGCCTGGAAGGGGGGAGGTCTCCTTTCCCTCCACTAAGGCAGAGCGATTTGAGGAGCCAGACCCTTGGGGTGTGGCCCTTTGAAGCTCTGTCCTGCTCCCGGGGAGAAAAGAGCCCTGAAGCTGGAGCCCAGGAGGAGCGGTTTTCCCTGGCAGAGCCAGAGCTCAGAGCAGGGACCTGGGACCAGGGCAGACAGCGGTCCTCCTGGGCAGAGGGTGGCAGGCAGGACAGCTCCGCCTGCCCAGCTGCCTCACCCGCGGGGCTGACCCATGGACACAGAATTGGCCAGGACAGAGCCTGCTGGCCCTGAGGCTGCACAGCATCCTGCTCCCCCACCTCCCGGGTCGCCACACCTGTGAGAGCTGAGCTAAGACTTCTCCGGTGAGGTTTTGTCTTTCCCCCAGGGAGGGCGGCAGGAAGGGGCAGGACAAACATGACTGGGAGCTTCCACTCTCCTCTCTTGTCGATGAAAATGAAACGTGTGTGAAAACGAGCACGGTGTGGAGTCAAAGGCAACACGGGTGTATCTTCTTAAGATAAAAATTGAGATTCCAAAGACGTGTTGAGCTTGTGGCCAGCCTCTTCGGCATCTGCTGGGAACCACGTCACTCTTGGGAGGGATGGGGATGAAAAAGGGAGAGGGCAGTGGGGCTTCTAGATCTGGTCTTAGCGTCTGCCCTTGGTGTTTTCATCTGAGAATTGGGCACATGGGGTGGGCTCGAAAAGACCTTCCCGGAGGCCTCTGGGGCCCGGGTTACGGCTCTGGCTGGAGGGGGTGGGCCTGGGGCCCGGCAGCTTCTGCCACGGGCCTCCCTGCTCCCCCAACAGCTGATTTACAATGCCGGTGTGTCCTTCATGGCCATTATGTTCGCCTGGTCGGGCCTGGCCTGCCTCATCTTTCTGAACTGCGCCTTCAACTGGCCCAGGGAAGCCTTTCCCTCCCCCGAGGAAGTCAACTACAAGTG
The DNA here is from genome assembly GCF_000754665.1 of Bison bison bison. Lineage (NCBI taxonomy): Eukaryota > Metazoa > Chordata > Mammalia > Artiodactyla > Bovidae > Bison > Bison bison. Next base: position 131,286 of record NW_011494387.1, on the reverse strand, counting down.
AGCAACCGTGGCGGTAGGGGGAGGGGGAGATGGGAGGGGACCCCACCTGCAGACCTGGAAGCCGGGTGTGGTGACGTGATGCTAGAAGCAGCTCGGGAGTCAGGGAAACCCAGCTCTGCGGACTACCTGAGCTTTCCGAGCTCTGCTTTCTCACCTGAACCTCGGGCCCGATCTGACCCCCCTGCAGGTGTTCTGCATGGCTGGGGCATGACGCTGGGGAGTGCTATCCTTCTGTCCAGGCTGGAGGATGGGGTCAGAGTGGCAGGGACGCTTGCCACAGTGCCACATGCCATGGGGACCCAGAAAAGGGGTCTGCAAAGGAATGATGTCCCACCCCTTGTGGGGCAACCCAAGGTCAACTTATACACACACACACACCCCGCCCCATCTGTTCACACACACACACACACCTCGCCCTGTCAGTTCACACACACACACACCGCCCCTGTCAGTTCCCCAGGGTACTGGGGTGATGCTCCGCAACCAAGCATCTCGGGCGCCAGTCAAATAACTGACACTGATCGAGCGCCCTCTGTGTGCCAGGCCCTGCGCCCAGTGGCCATTCTCAGACTCAGGACGTGGGTTCTGATATTAACTCCATTCCTAACAGGCGCAGGGGCACACAGTCACTTTCCTGGAGTCACACCATTCGAGCGGGGCGGGGGTGGGGGCCGCACGGTGACTCTAAGGTTGGGATCAGGACTCCAGAACCTGGGACTCCCCTGGATTCCATGCCTTCATTTCCAAGGGCCTGAGTTCAATCCTTGGTCATAGAATCAAGATCCCACAAGCTGCATGGTGCAGCCAAAAGGAAGAAAGAACTTCAGAGTCTGAGTTCCTCTTTTAAAAAAATGTGTTTATTGAAGTATAGTTGGTTTACAATGGTGTGTTGGTTTCAGGTGTACAGCAGGGTAATTCAGATACACATCTACTCTTTTTCTGATTCTCTTCCCTGCTAGGTTGTTATAAAATATTGGATCTGTTTTCCTGTACTAGGCAGTGGGTCTCTGCTGGTTCTCTGTTTTATGTTGAGGTAGAGCAGTGTGTATATGTGAATCCCAGACTCCTAATCTATCCTTCCCTCTGCCCAGTCCCTCGCCAGAATCTGGGTCCTTAGGGCGGCCTCCAAGGCAACAGCCTAAGTGGAAAGCGGCTTCATTCACCCTTCACTTAGCGGGTGCTGAGCCGCGCAGACAGAAGCCCCGCGCTGCAGAGCACGTCAGTGCTGGGTGCAGGGGACTTGGCACCCCCAGGACAGCACCCGCCAGAGGCAGGATGCGGAGGTAGGGCTCCGTGGGGCTGCTTCCCACGAGCTGCTGCCCGGCTCCCGGCAGGGAGAAGACCAAGCTCAGAGAGCTGGCCCTGGACCACAGGGTGACCGGGGACCGCTTCTACTCCTACGTCAGCACGGTGGGCCAGCGGCTGAGCCAGAAGGCTCCCAGCCTGGAGGAGGGGGTCCTCTTTATCTCATCCCAGGACGTGCGCGGCGGCGCAGAGAGCTCTGCTGAGAGTGAGTCGCCGGTCCCGGGCCGGCCTCGGCGGGTGGAGAGGCCAGGGCCTCACGGGGAGTGAGCACCCTTGCCTGGGTGCTCATTTTCCCTCCTGAGTTCTCACAACACCCGTTCCCTCCCCCCCGCGCCCCCCTCCCCGCCTCCCTCGCCGGACAGGTGGGCCCGCCTCCCGTTTCTAGAACGGGGGCAAAGTCGAAGCTCAGAGAACTCCAGGATTCTCGGGTTCATGGGTCCTCGGCCGGGCCGCTTCCGGAATGGGGCAGGTCCCTTCCAGGCCTGTGGGAGAGCGGGTTTCTTTGCGCTGGGCTCCCTGCAACCTCCAAGCCTCTTGGGTCAGACGCCCCCGGGGGAGCCAAGCCACCAGGTTGGGTCCGCGCGCCCTGTTGGTTGGCGCCCCTGCTGGCCGCGTCGGGGAGCTGCGCCTGCCTCCCGCCCGGCCGCTTGGCGGGGCGTCAGCCAGGAGGTGCGGGGAAGCGGATGGGGAAGCGG
>NW_011494387.1:127057-129145 GCF_000754665.1 Bison bison bison | reverse complement strand
ATGGGAGTCCCGAGATGGGGATTTGAGTCCAGCTCCTCGGTTCCAGGCCACGTGACTTGGGTGGGTCGCTTAACTCCACTTCCCCCGTCCCTTAAGCTAGCACGAAGAACACCCTGATGCTGGGAATGATTGAAGGCGGGAGGAGAAGGGAACGGCAGAGAATGAGATGGTTGGATGGCATCACCAACTCAATGGACATGAGTTTGAGCAAACTACGGGAGTTGGTGATGGACAGGGAGGCCTGGCGAGCTGCAGTCCATGGGGTCGCAAAGAGTCGGACAGGACTGAGCGACTGAACTGAACTGAGAACACCCACCTCACAGGGAAGTTAGTTGGGAGGATTGAACGAAGGGAGGAACATGAGCTCTCTGTAAACTGAGGCATGCTGTGAGGTTCTGAGGTGGTCCCCACTGATGGGTCCCCCAGGCAGAGCTGTTACGGGCTTGAGCTGAGTCCGTCTGACCTGCAGCTCCCAGCCCTGGGACCTTGGGCAGGTCAATGGCTGTTCTGAGCTGCAGTTCCCCATCTGTCTGATGTGCGGCACACTGGGCTGTAGTACAGAAGCCGCCTGTAGTGCAGGAGACCTGAGTTCGATCCCTGGGTCTAGGTGATCCCCTGGAAAAGGGATAGGCTACCCACTCCAATATTCTTGGGCTTCCCTGGTGGCTCAGACAATAAAGAATCCACCTGCAATGCGGGAGACCTGGGTTCACTCCCTGGGTTGGAAAGATCCCCTGGAGGAGGGCAAGGCAACCCACTCCAGTATTCTTGCCTGGAGAATCCCACGGACAGGAGCCTGGTGGGATATAGTCTGTGGGGTTGCAAAGAGTTGGACACTACTGAGCGACTAAGCACAGCACAGTTTGATAACATGGGATGATGCATGTCAGGTGTGCAGCACACGGCAAATGCCTAGTAAATAGTAGCCAGAGTTATTACCAGGCGGAGAAGGCAATGGCACCCCCACTCCAGTACTCTTGCCTGGAAAATCCCATGGATAGAGGAGCCTGGTAGGCTGTGGTCCATGCGGTCGCAAAGAGTCGGACACGACTGCGCGACTTCACTTTCACTTTTCACTTTCATGCATTGGAGAAGGAAATGGCAACCCACTCCAGTATTCTTGCCTGGATAATCCCGGGGACGGGGGAGTCTGGTGGGCTGCCGTCTATGGGGTCGCACAGAGTCGGACATGACTGAAGCGACCTAGCAGCAGCAACAGCAAGCCTAGGATACACACCTGGAGATCACCTGAGAATGTTCTGGTGAGGGAATTCCCTAGTGGTCCAGTGGTTAGATCTTGGGCTCGAACCCTGGTCAGAGAGCTGAGATCCCACAAGCCACGCAGCGTGGCCAGAAAAAAAAAAGTCTCCTAGTGAGATAGTTACAGAGCTGGGCAACTCGGAGGCCGGAGAGGCTGAAGCAGCCCCTCTCCGAGGTCACTGCAGCAGTGCCCACCAGAACGGCACCCCCTGGGATGCCGCACACTGGAGCCCCGGGGCTCAGGGGCGCCCCCCGCTATCCCCCAGAGTCTGTGCCCCTGCGCAGAAGCCTCTGCTCCCCCATTTTCCTGTGGAGCCTCCTCACCATGGGCATGACCCAGCTGCGCATCATCTTCTACATGGCCGCCATGAACAAGATGCTGGAGTACGTGGTGACGGGCGGCCAGGAGCATGGTGAGGTGCTGCTGAGCCCCCGGGGGCTGGAGGTGTGGGGGGCACGCTGGCCGAGCTCCCCTCACCCTAGCTTCCGCCCCCCAACAGAGACGGATGACCTGAAGCAGAGGGCCACAGAGACAGGTAGGAGGACAAAAGCTTGGGCCTGGACCCTTACCCTCCCTGTCGTTGGGTGACCCATCCTTGGGTCGTCCAGCCTGGCTGTGTGGGGGATCTGAGAATCTGGGGATCAGAGGGGGAGATCTTGGCGTTCCCCTGCCTCTGCTGGAGGTGGGTGACAGTACCCACTGGGCTGCCTGGCCGTGTGGGGGATCTGAGAATCTGGGGATCAGAGGGGGAGATCTTGGCGTCCTGCCCTCTGTGAGGCTACGCTGCCGGGTCCCCGCCCGCCAGCCCCTGACCCCGCTCCCCTCCC
>NW_011494387.1:125600-126957 GCF_000754665.1 Bison bison bison | reverse complement strand
CCAGTGGAGTTCTACTCCTCTGTCTTTGGGGCCTTGCAGCTGTTGTGCCTTCTCACCTGCCCTCTCATCGGCTACGTCATGGACTGGCGGATCAAGGACTGCGTGGACACCCCCACTCCCAGGTGACCTGCCCCGGGGTGGGGACGGCTCTGTGCTTTCACACCCAGTGTCTTATTCCATTCTCCCAAGGACCTGGGAGAGGAGGGGCCCATGCATTTTACAGATGAGGAAACAGACCAGGAGGGGACGTGGCTGCCTTGAAAATGAGCACAGCTGGCAGTAAACGCTGCCTGTGCCCCAGGCACCTGCACTGTCCTATTTAACCTTGCGCCGGCTCCCTGAGCTAGGTACACACATTATTATGCTCGCTTCACAGGGCAGCTGAGACGCAGAAAGGTTCAGGAACTTACCCAAGATCACGCAGCTTTTAGTAGGAGGTTCCAGAGCCTTTGTCATGATGAGCACACTCTGGAGCCTTCTTAAGGTTAGGAAGAGATCGATCCAGTGTATTAGATATCTACTACTGTGTAACAAAGTACTCTCAAACTTTGCATCTTTAAACAATATTTATTATCTCATCCTTTCTGAGAGACAAGAATCTGGGAATGACTTAGCTGGGTGGTTTTGGCTCAGAGTCTTTTTGAGTCTGTTCAGACTGGTGTAACAAAATAGCAGACAAAGTAGCTTGGGGTCGGTGGAAATTTATTTCTTATAGTTCTGGAGGCTGGAAGTGCAAGAGCGGGGTGCCAGCATGGGTGGGTGAGGGCCTTCTTCAAGGCGGCATATTTCTCATTATCATCCCATAGAACTTGTGGCTCAGACGGTAAAGAGTCCACCTGCAAAGCCGGAGACCTGGGTTCGATCCCTGGTGGGAAAGATCCCCTGGAGGAGGGCATGGCAACCCACTCCAGTATTCTTGCCTGGAGAATCCCATGGGCAGAGGAGCCTGGCGGGGTACAGTCCAAGGGGTCCCAGAGAGTCAGACAGGACTGAGCACGCACGCACGCACACCAGATGGTGCTGGAGGAGCCATGCTTTGAGAAGCACATGGCTGGAAGAGAGACTTTCTTCCTTTCCTGGTGCCCTGAAATGGGAGGGCGGGCCGCTGAGGAAGTTGGGGCCAGTGACGGCCTGTCCTGCGCAGGGACGGGGCGGCCACCAAGTCCGTCAGACCACCTTACCGCGAGATCCAGAAGCTCACCAACGCCATCAACGCCTTCACCCTGACCAACCTGCTGCTCGTGGGTTTCGGCATCACCTGCCTCATCAACAACCTACACCTCCAGGTACCAACTTCCATGCGCCCCACGCTCCCTGCCTCATGGTGGTCTCCCCGGCACCAGCCTCCGGCGGCGGG
>NW_011494387.1:120964-123265 GCF_000754665.1 Bison bison bison | reverse complement strand
CCAGGGAAGTCCGCACTACGTGTCTATCTCGCCTGTTGTGTGATCACTACCCAGCCACCCAGAATGCCACCTCCAGCTCTGAGTGGCTCCAGAGAGCCACTTTGCTCTCTCTCCACGCACCTAGAACAGTGCCTGGCGCATGGTAGGAGCTCAATAAGTAATGTGGCAGAAGAATAAAAACAGCCCAGTGAGGTTAGCACTCTCCCTGTTTTTAGGGAAGGAAGTGAAATTCAGAGAGGCTGAGTTACTTGCTGTTATCACACAGCTGGTGGTGGTGGTTTAGTCACTCAGTCGTGTCCGACTCCTGTGACCTCATGGACTGTAGTCTGCCAGGCTCCTCTGTCCATGGGCTTTCCCAGGCAAGAATACTGGAGCGGGTTACCATTTCCTTCTCCAGGGGATCTTCCCGACCGGATCAAACCCTGGTCTCCTGCACTGTAGGCAGAGTCTTTACCAACTGAGCTTCGACGGAAGCCCATCACACAGCTAGTAGGTGTCAGAAACCGGTTCTGTAGCCTTCAAATCATAGCATATACCCTCGAGGCCAGGGCATATGCAGAGAGCCTGAGACTTTTTAAAAGTTTTTGCCGTGCCACTTGGGATGGAACCCTCGCCTCCAGCCCTGGGAGCGCAGTCTTCAGCATTGGACTGTCAGGCCCATCCTGAGCCAGAACTGTTAACCTCTGCCTTGCCTAGTGGACAGAGCATGATGTCCAGGGCTGGAGGGCACAAGCTGGGCTGGAGAGGGGCGCGCGCCCCTCACGCGGGGCCCCCTTCTCTTCGGCAGGTACCCGTCCAAACACTTCGGGACGCTGACGGGCCTGCAGTCCCTCCTCAGTGCCGTGTTTGCCCTGCTGCAGCAGCCGCTCTTCATGGCCATGGTGGGGCCCCTGAAAGGAGAGCCCTTCTGGGTGAGTGGCAAGGGGGCGTGGGGGCCATGGGACCCCCCTGCCTGGGTGCAGCTGAGGAGCTGGGGGTGGGGGGCTCTCGCAGGTGGTGGAATCTTTCATTCTCGTCTCAGCCAGGAGGCACCGTGGAGGTCGCTCATCTGGGGGTTCCCAACTGGTGGTCGGTCAGACCTCCTTATAGACGCCCCAGCCTGGGTCCAGGACGCTGTAATAAGCTCCCAGGTGACCTGGGGATTGGCCCAGTCCTGATCCAAGGCAGGGACCTTCTCTCCTAGAAAGGGCTCCTCCAAACCCTCTGAGCTCAAACACCCCCCATGCTGGGGCACCAGCTGTTGGTCTTGTTAGAAAGGCTTTTCCTCGCTTTGAACTGATCCCACCTCCCTAAAGCTGACATCTGCCCCAGGGATCCACGCACTCCCCTCAACCCTCCCGCCAGAGCATGACAGCCACTGTGTCCTGAGTGCTCACCAGGCGCTTATAAGTACATCAGTGCAGTTCAGTGGCTCAGTCGTGTCTGACTCTTTGCGACCCCATGGACCGCAGCAAGCCAGGCCTCCCTGTCCATCGCCAACTCCCGGAGTTTACCCATACTCATGTCCATCGAGTCAGTGGTGCCATCCAACCATCTCATCCTCTGTCGTCCCCTTCTCCTCCTCCCCTCAGTCTTTCCCAGCATCAGGGTCTTTTCCAGCGAGTCAGTTGTTCGCATCAGGTGGCCAGAATACTGGAGCTTCAGCTTCAGCCTCAGTCCTTAGTGTATTTACACTGAACATGGCCACCATGGCCCAGAGGATGGGGGATGTAGACTCGAGGTGGCTGGCCCGTGAGCCGCCCTGTGAGGAATGGGGTGGGCTGTGTGCAGGGTCTGAGCGGGGCCTCCCGGGCCTCCTGCCCCCGCTGCACAGGGCACCCACACTCACCCGCCACCACCCTGCCATGGGACCCCACTGCCCACGTCCTCAGAGGCCTAGGCTCCCAACCCACACCAGGTCATTTGGGCCCTGGTGTCAGGTGGGGTTCAGACCCGGCTCTGGAGCTTTATGGGCATCCCGTGAGATGCTAGCAGAGAGCGGCTGCCCACAGCAAGGGCTCGCTCTGTGTATCTTCCGGCCCAGAACCAGTACCCCCTAAAGGAGATCAGTCCTGAGTATTCACTGGAAGGACTGATGCTGAAGCTGAAACTCCAATACTTTGGCCACCTGATGTGAAGAGCTGACTCACTGGAAAAGACCCTGATGCTGGGAAAGACTGAGGGCAGGAGGAGAAGGGGATGACAGAGGATGAGATGGTTGGATGGCATCACCGACTCAATGGACATGAGTTTGAGTTAACTCTGGGAGTTGGTGATGGACAGGGAGGCCTGGCGTGCTGCGGTCCATGGGGTCGCAAGGAG
>NW_011494387.1:118509-120650 GCF_000754665.1 Bison bison bison | reverse complement strand
GTGTGAAAAAGAAAAAAAAAAAAAAAGAAATCCCCAAAGCCATGCTCCATTGACCGAAGACGCCCCCTGTGCCAGGATCGCACCTTCTCGAGCCTGGGGTTGGAGGGCCCAGGGTGCAGCCCTACACTTCCTCTGGGCCTCGTCTGAGGAGCCTACCTGCTGGTGCCTTCTGGGGGCCTGTGGGGTCAGCGAACAAGTGACCCCTCAGCTGTGCAGGGCCCAGGGTACATGCGACCGCGTGTGGAACTCCCTTCTCCTCCAGGGAAAGGGGCCGAGGTGTGCCGGTCGTGTCCTGAGGCCTCGGCTTGGGAGCGAAGCCCCTCCTGGGGGCTGAAGGGCAGGTTCTCTCCCTGACGCTGCTGCCTGTAGATCTCAGAGGAAATAAAAAGGGAAGTGAGAGACTGGCTGCGGTGTGCCTCTCTGTGTCTGGGGTTGGAGGGGGGGGCGGTGTCTTCCCACACCTCCATCCCCCTTCCTCACCCGGGCTCAGCTGGGCATTAACTAGGACACTTAAGGTGCCAGCCCATCCACCCCCAGCTGCCTGCCTCAGCTCCTTGTTATTTGCCGTGCCCTGGAGCGGGTGGAGGTCCTGCCCTCTGCTCCCACCCGCCTCCCCACTTCTCAGGGTTTGGGGTACATCTGGCAGGGAGGTTGGCCTTTCTCCCTACTGACGATCAAGGCTTTGGAAAAAATGCTAAGGCGTGCCTCTTGAACTTTCTTGTTATGCGTCTCTGGAGGTCTGTTGAAAGTAACATTTTTTGGGGGGCGGGTGTCGTGTCTTATCTTAAAACTTCATGCAAATTTCAAGCTTCATCTTGTGCTATATTTATATTTACTTTCAGGAATAAAGGGAGACTTTAAAAGTTACCTGCATCAAGGGAAGACACCGTCTTTGAGGGCAAGGGGCCTTCCGGGAAGCTATACCTCATTTATCCCACTCCTGCCTCTCTTTCTGTCCTGGGACATAAACCTGAAACTCACAGAGGGGAGGGACGCGGCAGGGAGGGGCCTGTGTGTCCATGCTCTGCCTGTCCCAGCTACACAGGCCCCTCACTGCGTCCTCACCGTAGAGGTCGGTGTCTCCGGGTCGTTTTGTAGAGAGAGAAAGGCTCAGACAGGTTAAGGCACAAGACCCAAGGCACAGAGCTGGCAGGTGGTGGGGCTGGGCGTTGTGGCTGCTGAGTGCGAAGCTCAGGTCTGCCGATGCAATCAGCAGAATCCAGGAGGTTCTGAGATTCGTCAGCCCACCTCTCTGCTGCCCTCTCAGGGCGGAGAGGAACCACAAAGGCCTTATGTACCACCCTACTCCCAAAAAACCTAGGAGAACCCCGAAATAATGGCCGTGGAGGACAGTATTGCAGAGGAGGCCTCCCTTTGTCTGCAGTTCTCTTTAGAAGCGGATTCGGTAGCCTGACTCCACCATCTGACGGATGTCCAGCGGGGTCTGGAGACGCGGCTAAGCCACACGGCGCAGCCCTGGCTGCTCACAGCCCAGGCTCCTGGCTTCCCACGGTGTCCTTTACGCAAAGTAGGAAACCAGATTTGGACCGCATCCGCCAACGGGTTGGACGGGCTCCCAGCAGCCTTGCCTGGGTCTCGCTCCACTCTGTGCCCGGGGACCTTGACTTTCCGTCTGGAGAGGGGCGGGCGGAGGGAGCCGGGCTGTGCGGCCCGGACTCTGCGCTCCGCAGGCGGCGCTGCGTGGCTGCGGCTGGGACGGGGTTGAGGGAGCCAGGGGGGACCCCACACCCTCCCTCGACAGTCCCTGCCGGCTCGTCCGCCTCTCCTGGGTCGCATCTCCAGACCCCTCCCCTAAGACAGCCCGGTGCCCCCCGACCACGGCGCCACCGACCCTCGAGGCTGAAAAGAGGGGGCCTCGATCGCGCCCCCGCCCTGCCCAGAGGGCGTGGGACCGGGTGGGGGACGCAGGCAGGGATCTCGGCCTCTTGGGGGTGGGGTGTCTTCTCGCCCCCGGTCCCCGGGGGGGGCGCTTGGGGAGGGGCTGGCGGGGGCGCCGTGAGCTGGAGCCTGTTTGTCGCGGCGCCGCCGAGTGGAACAGATGGCTGGGAGGGGGGGAGGGGTACGTGGCGGGGAGGAGGAGGCTGCGGGGGCCGGGGGCTGAGGAACGCGGGATTTCGACG
>NW_011494387.1:115832-118339 GCF_000754665.1 Bison bison bison | reverse complement strand
AGCTGAGTACAAGGGAAGACCAAGAACACTGGAGTGGGTAGCATATCCCTTCTTTAGAGAATCTTCCCAACCCAGGAATTGATCAGGGTCTCCTGCATTGCAGGCAGATTCTTTACCAAAAGAGTGGGCGGCGTCCAGGCCGCCGGGACGCAAGGGTTAATGGGGGTCCCCACCCCCGCTCCGAGGGGCGAGGGGGCGGCGGGACGCGGGGCGAGACTTCTGGGGGGAAATGTGCCAATTGGAACGTCACGCAGATGAGCTGAGGTGGGGGCTGGGGTCGGGGCACAGGGCGGGGGTCGGTGGGCGAGGGACCCGAGGGGCGGGCTGGGGGCTCCGGCCAGGGCAGTGATGGGGACCGCCACGGAGGCCCGCGGGTCTCTGCAGAGGAGGCCGCCCCCCGACCCTGCGCCGCAGAAGAACGAGGCTCTCCTCGGGCGCGACCCTCACCGCGGCCCCGCCCCGTCTGTCTCCTGCATCCTTCTGCGCCCCTATCTGCAGCATCACCCCTGTCCACGCAAGAGTGTTGCCCGTGGCTTCCGCCAGGATCTAACTTTTCTCTCTTTGCTTTCTCCTGTCTGCCCCCCTCCCTCGGGACCACCGCACCTCCGAGGAGCTGTTTCTCCGCCTTCAAAGACCTTCCCAACCCAACCCCACGTGTTAAAATGCAGATTCCAGGGCTCAGGGAGAAACTGGCCCAGTGGGTCTGAGGGGTTTGGGAACCTGCGTCTTAGCTGTTTCCCACCCGAATCTGATAGGAAAGACCTTCACTTTCAGAAACACTGGGCAGGGACTGGGAAGCCTGGATAAGCCTCCCTCAACGGCCACTCGCAACCTCTCTCGCAGGATCCTGCCCTCCCCTCTGCTTGGTGTAGTCACCTGGGCTTCCAGGGGACAAAAAGGTGCCAGGAAGGACAGAAGGAAGCAGGGAGGGAGGAGGAAGGAGGAAGCAGCGAGTCTGTGCCTGCTGCTCCCTCTCTGAGCTGTGCCTTCCTTAGCCTTCCTCTCTCTGTGCCCGGCCCTCTGCCGCAGCGGGGAGCCGTCCTCAATCAGGCCACCAGCCTTGCCTCACTATCTCCCTTCCCTTCCCCACCTCATCTGAAGTTTCTAGGAAGGCCAAAGGCTCCTGGGATGGGCCGTTTGGGTCTTAGGAGGGAACGGCAGAGCCCGAGTCCCCACCTCCCCAAGAAAGAGGCAAAAGCACCCCTGGGATTGAAAGAAAAACCAGAGGAGGCGGGCAGGGCTCGGAGAAAGATAACAGCAAACAGATGGGTGACCTTCAAGGGCCTTGCACTTACTCCCCACGACAACTCCCTTTAGGCAGGCGCTGTCGCCCCCAGGTTGTAAATGCAAAACCAAACGAGGGATGCTCAGAGAAGTTAAGTGACTTGCTCAAGGTCACACTGCAAGTGGGAAAATAACTCGGTCATTCACACTTCTACGTCTCCCAGAGCCTTTCTCAGGAGGTTGCTGGGAGGTGCCCCAGGCCTGCCCTGCCTGCCCTACCTGCCCCACCCCCGGGGGCCGTGGGGACAGGAGAGGGGACCGTGCAGAGATGAAAGGGGAACATCTGATAAGTCTGGCTGGAAGCATTAAAAATTCATCTAGAAACCTGACCCCGGCTGGACCTTGGGCCTACCACCTGGACTGTCCCCACCTGGCGGCCTCTCAGAGCCTGATGGGCAAATGTCACTTCCACAGGGTCCTGGGAGCCCCCTCCCACCCTCACCCCGCAAGTCTTTGCCTTTCATAGGAGAGGGGTTCTCTCATGGATTTGGGAGCTAACATCGGGAGTCAGCAGCTCAAAAAGCAGGGCTGACAACCCTCCCCCCACTCTGAGTGTAAGAGCCTTAGAGGTTTAAGGGCTTACGGACCTTGTCATCTGGTGTCCTTCTCTGCCTCTCCCCACCCAGGCGGAGAGATGCTCACGCTCAGGTTAGGATTCCTGCGCCTGACTGTGATACCCACAGTGGCCGGTAAGGGGCAGCCACCTCCTGGGAGCTGGCCCTAGCCTGAGCCTCTCCCAGCAGCTTTGAAGGAGGAGAACAGAACCCCACGGCTAAGGTCAGCAAGATGGAGATTTGGCCTTGGGGAGGGGCTCTGGACTCTGTTATCTGAGGCAGGGGGCGAGGGTCCCATGTCTGGGGAAGACTGAGGAACTTTAGGAGAGGTGCAAAGTGGATTTGTGGTGTTCACATTCATGGTAATGGAGGGCCCCCATGGTGCAATCTTTCCAGCTGGAGTGAAGGTGTCGGGGGGAGGGCAGGAGAGAAAAAGATAGAAAGCGAGGACCGGACGCTGCAGGGCCTCCGAGGCTTTGCTAAGACATTTTATCTTTAACTTGCAGGGGAACAGGGAGCCCGTGGTACGTGCCTGAGTAACACAATGACATAATGCGAGTTCTGGTCTGATGGATCTGGCCAACATGGGCCCGTGGAGTGGGAGGCAGAGAGAGATCGAATGCAGGAAATCGGGAGAGGAGGTTACTGCTATTTTCTTCCACATTCTAG
>NW_011494387.1:113376-115732 GCF_000754665.1 Bison bison bison | reverse complement strand
GCCATGGGTGTCGGGCAGCTGGAGAACACAGAAAGCAGGGAACACGGGCTGGGGGTGGGCACTCGGTGGGGGGGGTGGTCCAGGAGGTTCCTCTCCGGGCTGGGAAGTGTTGCACAAACCCCCTCCCCTCTCTGAGTGGGCCTCCACTGCCCTCCTCGGAGCATCCCTCGGGGGTGGACCGGAGGGCCTTGCAAGGCCCTCCGGTCTCAGAGTGTGCGGCTCAGGCTTATCTGTCTGTGTTATCTGGGGAGGCTGGGGTCTGGGCATGTGAGATCTCGGGGTGGTCTCTGTGCGGGCACTCACGGGAGTGGCTGTGCATGCCGTCAGTATTTTGGGGGGATCTGCCCGTTTGTGGGGCCCGTGGGTGTTGGCGTGCCTGCACGTGCTCTCTCTCGCTCCGCGTTGGTGCAAGTGTGTGTGAGCGAGCGTGTGAGCGTGGGTGTACACGTGATGGGCGTCCGTGGGTCTGTCTGGGCGGGTGGGGGCGGGGGTGGGGGAAAGTGGCCTTGCTGTCGGCTTTCTCCCGAGGCTCACACACCCCCCTCGCTTTCACCGTTCTGAAATAGCATCTGGACCAAAAGCCCATGAATATTTCACGACGATAATTCTGTGACCTGGACAGCCTGCTTCTGATTTACCAGCATCCTCCCCCCTCCCCTCCCTGCCCAGGCCCCAGTGGTCTCTCCTCCTTCAGAGCTCTTGCAGGCTGGCCCCCTAAGCCCACTCATCAGCCTCCTCAAAGCCAGCATGACAGGCGCCCCCGTGAGACCCCAGATTCAGCACTCTCCACTGCACCCCAGCCTCACACCTTTATCCAAAGTCTGCCTGCTTCAGGCCTCAGATGGTAACTCCTGTTCCATCCTCCGCTCTCTGCCAGCCTTCTAGGACCCCTGGCCAAGGCCACAGGCCCTCAGTATCCTTAAGCCCTGGCACCACGGTATCCTTTTTCCATCCCCAGCTTCCAAGTTACATTCTTAACCCTAAATTTAAACCATCCAAGTCTCCCCCAATTGCTTCTGGCAGACGAGACTCACCCAAGTCCTCAGCCAAGGCTCTCCCCTTTCCCTAGCCTCTCCTCCACACACCGGAAAGAAGAAGCTTCTCATCATACCTCAAGTGAGCAAGACACCCCGACTTGGGATTCTCATCCCTCTGATCACCAAAATCCCTCGGCTTTTCCACTAACCCTCTTGGAGAACTGCCTCTCTGACCAGATTCCTCCCTGATGTCTTCTGCCTCACAGGAGCCAAGGGGAAAAGCCCATTGGCCTACAGGGTTGCTGTGTACAGCTGTGCAGGTTGCACTCTGCACAAGGGCCGAGTGTGAGCTGAACTCCAGCTTTTTGCTGTTTGCTAAAGTGTTTGCTGCAGTCTGAAGCTGTGTTGCCCTAAGGAAGAGGTGTCTTTTTCAGGTTTACCCAAAGCCATGTTTGGGCTGGCTGTGACCATCGCTGCCCATGTTATCACTCCTCCTTGCAGGGGAAAGTGAGATGCTGCTTTTTCCTTCCTGAAGGAACAGGGCCTGGGAGAGAACCATTAGCCAGGCTGGAGGCCTTCCCCAGGTCTGGCTTCATCGGCACAGACAACTCAGGGTCGGCTGCAGCCGCTTCTCCTGGACAGATGAGGAGGCGAGGTGTGATCAGCACACTCCTGGCTTTCGGATTTCACCTGACCTGCCCGGGGCTCCACAGTCACCCACTTCTTCCTCTGCCTTTCAGTTTCTTCTCGTAGGGGGAAACAGCAGGAAGCACTTGGATGCTGTGGAATGGCTCCTGATTGCTGTCTAACTCTCCCGGCCCCTGAAAGCGTGATGGTTCTAAGCCCTTCTCCCACTTTTGAGATCCTGAGCCAATAAACTTTACAGGAGATAAAATAATAGAACTTTTTAATAAACTTTTTTCCCCCCAAAACAATGTCTGTTGATCTTCACCACACAGGGGCCATGGTGGAGAGGAACGTTCTCTCCAGGCACCCTCAAAAGTGTCCAGGGTAGACTTAGGAGAAAAGTATTTCTCCAGTGTCGGGAAGTTGAGGCGAGGGGCGAGGATAAGCAGAGGCCTGGGGCTGGCCTGACGTCCCCCCAAAGGGCTCCGGGGAGCGGCGCCCTTCCCGGAGCTTACGAGGGCTCTGCTGGTGGGCGCTGCTCCGCAGACAAAGCTCCTCTCGAGTCTACCATAGGCGCTGGAGGACGGGGTCCGCGGCGGCCCGGGGTGCCCACTCAGCCTCGGGATGGGCACGGGTTGACGGCCGGAGATGGGGAGAAGACCCTGGCCATATCTTCGGGTGGCTGGGCCACCAGATGTGCGCCTCGGGGGCTGCCATCAGCCGGCGGCCCGGGAGGCGGGGAGAGGTGGCCG
>NW_011494387.1:110139-112731 GCF_000754665.1 Bison bison bison | reverse complement strand
GCGCGCGGCAGTCGCACGCCCAGGGGTTGGCGTTGAGCCGCAGGAACTCGAGCGACGGCAGGTCGGCCAGCGCCTCGCCGGGCAGCGAGGCCAGGCTGTTGTTGAACAGGTAGAGGATGGTGAGGCGGCTGAGGCCGCGGAAGGCCGCGCGGTGCACGCCCTGCAGCCGGTTCCCGTGCAGCAGCAGCCGGTCCAAGCTGCCCAGGCCGCGGAACACGTGCTCCGTGAGCAGCCGCAGGCGGTTCCCGTGCAGGAAGAGGTGGCTCAGGTTGGCCAGGTCCGCGAACAGGTCATCCTGGGGCGGGCATGGGGGAGAAGAAGACGGATGAGTGTGCCTGAGCCGGCCTCAGAGGGCGTTAGGGAAGGGCGGGGAGCAGCGTGGCAGACCAGGAAAGGGTCCGCCTTCTAGAGTCCTGGGTTCGAATCCTGCCTCCTCTAACCTACTTGTGTGGGGAAGGCAGTGTAGTTCTTATAACTTTGGGGTGCATCAGAATCCCCTGCGGATCCCTGATCCCCGCCCCGCCCCCCAGTTCCCGATTCAGCAGGTCTGCGGTTGGGGGTCGGGGCAGGAGCCCTGCGATGCTGCATGTCTTCACGAGTTCCCAGGTGACGCAGACGCTGCAGGTGGGAGGGCCTCACTTGGAGACGGGAACTTACGATTTGGTTGAGCATTTACCTTGTTTCATTTCATCTGCACATCTTACAGACTTCCTGACTCCAAATCCTGGCCCTACTATTAACTGACCCTTGAGCAAGTCACTCAGTATCCCTGTGACTCAGTCCTTCGTCTGTAAGATGTGGTTAAATGAAACAACAGGTATTGATATATGGGGTGGGCATTGCCTGAGTTAGCCATTATTGTGAACTTGGCCAGCAATATGTCTCCTCATCCATAAAATGGGAGTGAGTGTACCTCCTCCTGGGTTTGTTCTGAGCCTTAAAGAAGACAATCCACGTGCGGATGAGATGGGTGAAGTCCGGGTTTAAATGCAGCTTTGCCCTCTTTGCAGCTGCGTTACCTTCCCCAAGTTATTTAGCCTGTTTCCTCAGTGTGTATAACTCAAAAGAACAACTCTTTCAGCAGACTGAGGGGGGGCGGTTACATGAGATCCGGTAACCATGTGGTACCCAGTCAGCACACAGACCACCATCAATAAATTATGGTTATTATGACAGTGGGGGCTTCCTGGGTAGTCAGTGATAAAGAATCCACCTGCCAACGCAGAAGACAAAGGTTCGATCCCTGGGTCAGGAAGATCCCCTGGAGAAGGAAATGGCAGCCCACTCCAGAATTCTTGCCTGGAGAATCCCAGCCTGGTGGGTTACAGTCCACAGGGTCACTTTAGCTACTAAACAAGAACAACATTATGACAACAGGGTCTTAGAATTAGGTCCCATCCCCTGTCCTTTAACAGAGGACCTTCCTGGAGCCTGAAAGTTCTGCTACTAGGCTGGGACATTAAGGGGACCATGTCAGCTCCACCCCACAGGGACAGAGGGGCTGTGCCCCCTGCCCAAGGCTGGAGAGTCTCTGAATCGGATCCTATTAGTGCTGGAAGGGCCCTGACTGTGGTTCCGGGAGGGGAAGGGTGGGGTGGGTGTGCTCCATGGAGGGGAGCTAGCAGGGGCCTGGGCTCTGTATTTTAGCCAGTTCACCAAGGTATTGGTGATGGGCAACCTGGTTAGGGAGTGACTGCTTCTGGGTGCACCAGCCCAACCTACCTTTTTTTTTACAGAGAGCACGGATACCCAGACAGATGAAGGGCTCGCCAGAGAGGCGGCCAGAGCCCCAGTCCTGAGGTACCCCACCTTGTGGAAGACACCACTGTGGTCCGCAGACACAAGGGGTCTGGTTCTGGGGGACAGGAGCATCCTACACCCTCAAGCCAGCTCCCCCTGGATTCCCGGTTCCTGGCAGTGGCTTTACCACTGAGATGACCCCCCCACCCCACCGCCAGGCGCCGGGTCTCAGGCTCTCAGGCGGGGGCGGGCGATGACTCCCAACCCACACTCCCCCCCCACCCCGCCTCCACCTTCCTGTGCTCCCGCGTTGTCTCGCCCCCTCCCATCTGGCTTCCGCCCTCTCCGCTACAGGAACCGCGGCTGCCAAGAACCCTCCTCTCGGCCGCACCGAGATCCGCCCCCCTCCACCTTGAGGCTCCCTGCCGCCGCCCCGCCCCCTGCCCCGCTCAGGTCTCCCTCCAGGGGCCTCGAGCCTGGTCCAGCGGGCCCTGGCGTCTTTGTCCTTCTCTTCTCGGCTCCCCCAGGGCGGGGGCTGAATGCCTTCCACTAAGGAACACCTAATGAGCATTTCTCTTTTTAATGGAGCGTCAGCAAGAGTAAGATGGACCCAGAGATGCCGGGTCCAAGGATTGATATGGGAGGGAGGGGTACAGAGGGCAGAGGTGATGGGCACTTAGGAAGCTTCCGGACGTCCGGAAGGGGCGACCCAAGTTCAGAGACCCCAGGGAACTCAAGCACCCTTGACCCGCAGCCCGTTTTCCGCTACAGAATTCCCTGAATCCAGTCTCTTTGTCTTTCCCCCCCGAAAGTCCTGCCCCTGCCCTTTCTGAAACCCAGCCTTGGGGGGTA
>NW_011494387.1:105139-109960 GCF_000754665.1 Bison bison bison | reverse complement strand
CCCGCCCCGCCCCGGCCGGTTCACAGCTCTCTGCATCCATTTGGAATCTCAGCGCAGTGTCCCTGCCCCCTTCCCTGGTCAACATCCTGTTCTTAACCTTGCCTCTCCCCGGTCCAGCCTCCAATCAGCTGCTGGGCTGGTGTGACCTTGGCAGCTGCAGGCACCTCTCTGAGCCTAAGTTTTTTGTTTTGTTTTTTAACCCCCATCGGTGAAACAAGGGACTTGAGGTCATTGATCATTAAGATCCATCCTCATCTGATATTAATGAGCAAGAGAGTCCTGGAATGTACCTCATTCATCCAACAAAGCTGGCTGAGTGTCTGCTCTGTGCCAGGCACCCCCACGGACGGCTTCACCCATCTACCCCGGGAATCATCACCATCATTTGCGTCAGCAGCTGAGTAACCGAGCGCTTACCATGTGCCAGGCTCTGTGCTACACAGATCCCATGTAGTAACCAGATCCTCAGAGCCCTGTGAGGCAGAAAATATCCTCCCCCTTTCAGAGGTTAGGGGAGGGAGGCTCGGAGAAGGCAAGTGGCTGGCCTAGTGCAATGCCCAATAGGAAGTGCCTTGCAGACGTGAACTCTGGAGCCAGGCCTCCGAACAGCTGCACTCTGGACTGAGACAGACCCGAGTGATTCTAGGCTGTGCTGCTCATGAGCTGAGCAGCCTTTGACGGGATGCCTTAACTTCTCCGAGCTTCGGTGTCCTTAGCCATTGCGTAAGAGGAACGATGCTTACTCTGGACAGGGCTTCCCTGATGGCTCAGCGAGTAAAGATTCCGCCTGCAATGCGGGAGACCCCAGTTCGATCCCTGGGTTGGGAAGACCCCCTGGAGAAGGAATAGGCTACCCACTCCAGTATTCTGGCCTGGAGAATTCCATGGACTGTATAGTCCATGGGGTCACAAAGAGTCGGACTGACTGAGCGACTTTCACTTCACTTCATTGGACTGGGCATGCGGAGCCCTTTTCAAGCAGCATCCCTTTTAATCCTCACAACAGACTCCTGGGGTTTAGGGCATTGTCCCTGTTTCACGGATGGGTCCGTTGAGGCTCAGAGCGGTTAAGTAACTTGCCCAAAGCCACAGGGCAAATGAGATCTGCCTGATGGAAAGACTGCTCTTTTGTGGCACACAGGCTGCTCTAATGATTCAAAAAAGGGTCGGTGTGTCTATCACTCAGTCCCACTCCAGTAGGAATGGCGCTGCAGGAGAGCAGGGAGCCTGTCCTCGGTCACGTCTGAAGCCCTGGCACCCAGGACGCAGCCTGGCGTGTGCTCAGCGGTTAGCTGTGAGCAAGGTGCCTGCCACAGGCTGCCTCAGGGTGGGACATCAGGGAGAACCCTCGACCCCGTTTCCAGCTCCACCACCCTCCTCCTGAGATGCTGTGGTCCTCTTCCCTCCACCAGCGCACCCCTCCTGGGTGGCCCGGCACCATCGCAGGTCACGCCTGCACCGTAGGGACCTCACCCCCACGCGTGCGCCCCACCTGCCTGTGGCATCTCCCGGGCTAGTCTCTCCGGGCCATTCACAGGCAGAGGCTGCCTCCTTCCCATTTGTGAAGGGCCAGGTATTTCCTTCCCATGACGCCTGTGCCATTCAGGCCAGGGGTGTACAGAACCGGCACGCCCCATTTTAGAAGAGCCCAGCACCCCTCAAGGTGCCCCCTGCCCAGGTCGTTCCTGACCCCTGGCCCCAGCTGCCATTTGTGATGGCGGGTCAGGCTTTGACGACCAAACTGATTCAGCACGGGACTTTACAAATACGAGTTCATTGACTCGTTACAGCTGTTGATGGAAGGTATTCTTTTTTTTTTTGGAAGGTATTTTTTTTACTAGTCCCATCTTAAAGTTGGGAAAACTGAGGTTCAGAGTCAGGGGCACCAACTTGCCGAAATCAAGTTGGAAAATAACAGAGCAAGGATGCAAACTCAGGTCTGCTGACCCTAGATTCCCTAACCTACTGGAGTGCAACTGGATGGTAGAGACACCCAGCTCTTTTTTAATCGTTAAAAAAGATTTAATCATTAAAAGATTTGATCATTTTAAAAGCCTGCATGGCATAACCGACATATATTGATAAGGAGGTCAGGGTCTCAGTAATAGTGGTTGTCGCACTAGTAATAATTAGCAACAATAATAATCATAGTGCCCATATATTGATGTGGCCCTGTGCTAAATTTTATTTTCTCTTATTTGGCTGCACCATGTGGCACACAGGATCTTAGTTCCCTGACCAGGGATCGAACCTGTGCACCTTGAAGGGTAGTGCTAAGTGTTAAGCACTGGACTGCCAAGGAATTCCCTACATTTTAATCCTTACAAAACTTCTTAGATCAGTATTGATATGATTAAGTAGTATCATGATTGCCAGAGAGGAAATGCACGTGGAGAAAGGTTGAGTAATTTGTCCAAAGTCACATGTGCTCCAGGATTTGAACTCTGGTCTGGCAGATTCTAAAGCGTGTGCTTTCAGAAATAAGCCCACTCTGCTGCTCTTATGAGTGCCACCGCCCCACACCTGGTCAGACCCCCGTGGAGAGTTCTGAGTGATGAGAACAGCCTGAAATGTCATCAGATCACGAGGGTTCGCGCTCCTCGGGTCTTCCTGGTGGTGCAGCCTCAGAAACGTCATTCTGTGCCCCTGCTCCCCCCTTGCTGTGAGGCCTGTGAGGCTGAGATCGCGCAAGTCCCCAGGCACTGGGACAGTGTTTACGAGACTTTGGGACAAAGTCTTTGGGACCCTCGGTCTCAGCTGCCTTATCTGTAAGGAGGTGTGAACAATCCCCAAACAGGGCTGCAGAAATGAGATGAGGTGACCAAGTTAGGAAGGAAACCGTGAGGTGCCAAGTTAGGAAGGAAAAAAAAAAAAGGAGTGTTCTGGCACCCACCCGTGGTCTCAGCAGAATCCTTGAAGTTGACCCATATCTTCAGGATAGGGCCCAAGATGAGCCATTTCACCGAGACCAGTATTCAATGAGGCGGGTTTCTCTTTTTAAAATAGTATCTTAACAAGCATTTATAGCATGCTTACCGTATGCCAAGCCCTATCTTAAGTGCTTTACAAATTATTCATGCACTTAACACTTCTGAAATCCCTAGGAGATGGATGCTATGACTACTCCAATTCTACAGATGGGAAAACTGAGGCTCAGGGAGGTTATAAACGTCACACACTTGTAAATGACGGAGTTGACACCTGTAAAGTCCTTAGCACAGCACCCGACACTTAGTGTGCCCACTAATGGCTTGTTGTTTAGTCACTAAGTCCTATCCAACTCTTTGTGACCCCATGGACTGTAGCCCGCCAGGCTCCTCTGTCCACGGGATTTCCCAGGCAAGAATACTGGAGTAGGTTGTCATTTCCTTTTCCAGTGGATCCTCCCGACCCAAGGATCGAACCCACGTCTCCTGCAATGGCAGGCGCTTTCTTTACCACTGAGCCACTAGGCTGAGGGCTAGTGGGCTGCTACTATCAGTATTTATGCAATAAATATGCTTGCAATGCAGGAGACCTGGGTTGGGAAGATTCCCTGGAGGAGGGCATGGCAACCCACTCCAGTATTCTTGCCTGGAGACTCCCATGGACAGAGGGGTCTGGCGGGCTACAGTCCACGAGGTCACAAAGGGTCAGACACGACTGAGCAACTAAGCACAGCACACGGAGTAAGAATAAAACACAACATACTTTCCCAGCGCACGATCTATTTTACTTCCTGTCTCTCCCCGCCCCTAGACTGCTCTCCACAAAGGCAGGAGTTTCCTCTGTTAACACTGCCCTTTTTTCACCAGCAAGCACTTACTTGGTGCTCAATAAATGCTGGATTACTATTGCTATCGTTACTGTCACTATCAGCATCAGATGCGCACGGTGCTGGGCAGTCAGGCCCCAGCCCGGGGTGAGGAAGGAGAAGGGCCGTCCAGGTGGGTGTGGGGAGAGGGTCGCAGCTGGAAATCCAGAGGCCTGAAACTGAGAGGGAGGCTTTTCTCCTCGGATGGTTTGCAGGGCCTGCTATTGCTTCCTGGGGAAACAGTGGGAGGACTTGACTGTCAGACAGTCAGCATAAGAACAACAGGGAACAATAGATCAATAATAACAACAATAAATAACAATTACTGTTATTCCTTCCTTTTTCTGAGCATCCATTTCCCAGCAACCTCACAGCTCATCACCCTTTATTGTCTCCTTCTCCCATTGCGCTGAGACAGTAGGTTTGGGGGGATGGGATCCAGGAAGGGTAGGGTTTCCCTTGGTCTCGGCACCCAGTGAGCGGGAGCCTCCTGTGGGGTGCCAGCTGCAGTGGCTCTGCCCTCCGTGTCCCCCTGCCCGTGACGTGGGAGGGCGTGTGGGTGGGCGAGAAAAGCCGCCACGATGCCCCTCCGGGCTGCACTGCCCGCGAAAAGGCAGAGTCCCCCGGAGGCAAGGGGGAGAGGAGAGATCACGGGAAGAGACACACACCTCCACCCAGACAGACTTGGGGGGGTGTGTGTGGAGTGGGCGCGTGAAGGGAGACAGACAGAAGAGGCAGAGGCAGACAGACGGGGGAGGCGAGTCAGTGAGCAAGATGGAGAGGGGCTGCGAGGGAGAGACAGACAGCTAGTCAGACGGGGAGTGGGGAAGCAGAGAAAGATGGAAGGGACAAAGGAAAACCCTGGACCGGGGGGAGGAGCAGAAGCCTTCAGAGGGGAGCGAGATGCTGAGAAATGGAGGGAGGGGCTTAGACACAGAAGGAGGGGCCGGGACCAGGAGGGAGGGGGCGGGACACAGAGGAAGTGGACGAGACACGGAGGAAGGGGCCGGGACACAGAGGGAGGGGCG
>NW_011494387.1:103266-103586 GCF_000754665.1 Bison bison bison | reverse complement strand
AATGGAGGCGCTGGGCGCGAGGTAGGGAGGGTCCCGGGGGAGAGAGGCGAGCAGGAGAGGACTCCCGTGTTCGCGTCCGCGCGCGCCAGGCGCTCACCTGTAGGTGGACCAGGCTGTTCTCCTGGAGGTAGAGGTACTGCAGGCTGACCAGGCCGCGGAAGATGGTGCCGGGCAGGCTGCTGAGCTGGCAGCGGTAGAGGTGCAGCGACTGCAGCCGCTCCAGGCCCTGGAAGGTGTCGGGCTCCAGGGAGCGCAGGTGCCGGTTGTCGCCCAGGTCCAGCTCCTCGAGCGCCTGCAGGTGGCGGAAGGTGCCCGGGTAG
>NW_011494387.1:100044-103020 GCF_000754665.1 Bison bison bison | reverse complement strand
GCCCACCTACCCCTAAGCGGACCTGGGCCGAGAGCCTTGCCTTCCTCGGTTGGGGGAGGCTGGGATTCGGGGTGCAAGAGTTGCAGGAGGCCCTGGTCACTTCCACGGACTTCCCTGGTGGCTCAGATGGTAAAGCGTCTGTCTACAATGAGGGAGACCCGGGTTCGATCCCCTGGGTGGGGAAGATCCCCTGGAGAAGGAAATGGCAATCCACTCCAGTACTGTTGCCTGGAATATCCCATGGACAGAGCAGCCTAGTAGGCTATTGTCCATGGGGTCGCAAAGAGTCAGACACGACTGAGCAACTTCACTTTCACTTTCTGGCCACTTACACTTTTGGAGGCTCCCGGTACATTAAAATAAATGCTCAGAGGACACTCTGATTATGTTGAAAGTTGTTTGGTGAGCGGCATCTACTTTCCTTCCCGTTTTCACTGTGGTGGGTCTGGCGGTGACTCTGGTCTTGGGCCAGTCGTCAAGAGTGGCCCAAATGTCAGGTGAGGACCAGTGCTATGTGGGCCGGGGGTTGGGGGGCAGCCCTGTATGACGTTCCATACAGCAGGGGTCCCCACCGAGGACCTAAGGCCTGATGATCTGAGGTGGAGCTGATGTAACAACAGCAGAAATTAAGTGCACGACAAGCCTAACGCGCTTGCATCATCCCCAGACCACCCCCTCTCCTGGTCCGTGGAAGAACCGTCTTCCATGAAACCGTCCCTGGTGCCAAAAGGGCTGGGGACGGCGGCTACACGGGGCTTTAGCAGCAGCCCTGTCCTCTCCGCATTAGATATGCAACACTCGTCCCCTCTTACGAAAACCAGAAGGTCTCCAGGCATCATCGCCAGTATCACCTGGGAAGAAAAACTGACCCCATTTGGGAACAGGTGGAGCTAAACCGAGTGAGTCTAACGACCTCTGGCCCCCTGGTGACCGCGGGCCTCCTTCCTCACCTCTCCACTCTGGTAGGGCTCTCAGGGGCCAGGGGCAGGAGGTCTCTCCCTGCGGCCAGCAGCCACCTGCAGGAGAGTGGGGGTGGGTGTCCTGGAAGAAATGCCGCTTCTGGGCCCTGCCCGGGCAGAATCAGCGCCCCGAGGGGGACAGCCCAGGAACCTCACTTTACACCCCAGGCTCTTCTTCAAAGTAACTTTAAAAAAATTGTTTTTTTCAAAGTAACTCTTGAAGCTTGGCTATGATTCAGACAGAGAGGCAGGCCCAGGGACTTGGGGGCTAAAGAGTCACGTCTAGACCCCCACGCCCCTGAGCGCCAGCGGGGCGGTGGGCCCCTCGCCCATCCTGACCCTGGCCTTCTGACACTGACCCTCACTGCAGCTGAGGAAGTTCTGGAGCCACCTTGACCTCTACCCTTGATCCTGGCTTCCCGACGACTCTTGGGATTTTCTTCTGGCAGGTTTTGCAGCCCCCAAAGGCCAGATGCTTATCCTCTGGGCACACAGGGAAAGGGCACCCTCTGCTCCAGGCAGTGTGCTAGGCCTGGAACGGCCGAAGACCTGCTCCCTGGGACGCAAGGATCTGAGATCCTGGGCCCTGGGGTGGGGGGGAGAGACTGAGAGGGTCCATGCCTTTTGCTGACCCCAGGTGTCAGAGGCGTGAATGCGTGTGTGAGCCAGGTGCTCTGTACATGTAGCACTCCTGGGCCCGGGGTGGCACACGGCGCGCACATGAGTGCACACGGCACACACACACAGGGTGGCATACGGCACACACACGGGGTGGCACACGGCGCACACACGGAGTACACACGGTGCACACACGGAGTACACACGGTGCGCACACACAGGGTGGCACACGGCACGCACACGGAGTGCACACAGCACGCACACACGGCACACATGCGGGGTGGCATTCGGCACACACACACACAGGGTGGCACACGGCGCACACACGGAGTGCACACGGCGCGCACACACGGGGTGGCATACGGCACGCACACACGGCACACATGCAGGGTGGCATTTGGCACACACACACACGGGGTGGCACACGGTGCACACACGGAGTGCACACGGTGCACACACATGGCGTGGCACACGGCACGCACGCAGGGTGGCACACGGCATGTACATGGAGTGCATACGGCACACACGAGGTGGCACATGGCACACACATGGAGTACACACGGCACACACATACACAGGATGGCACACGGCACACACATGCAGGGTGGCACTCGTCACACACGGAGTCCACATGGCACACACACACAGGATGGCACACAGCGCGCACGCACACAGAGTGGCACACAGCGCACACACGGCGCACACACGACACACACACGGGGTGGTGCAGGGCGCACACACGACGCACGCCCCGGGATGGCACACAGACCACGTGCATGGCGCGGATGTCAGGAATGCTTGGTGAAGCCTCCTCCCTGGAGGATGGCAAAGGCGCGGTCGTCCCCGGCTCCCGGCCCCCGGCGAGCGTGCAGGTGTGCGCCTGCGGCCCCCCGCGTGTGTGAGTGCCGGGCCCCGTGCGTGTGTGGGCCGGGTGTGATGTAATACTCAGTGACACAGCCGCCGCTGTTCCATTCGTTCACACCACCTCCGCGCTGCTGGCCCTTCTCACCCCTCCCCCGAGCGGCGTTTCACGATCACTCTCTCCTCCCGGGGTTTCTGGGAGCCACGTGGGCTGCAGGGGTGCGTCTCTCGCCCCTCAGCCCCACCAGGCAGGGGTGGAAGCCTGGGGGGGAGGGGGTTTCACGAGGGCTGGGCTTTGGGGCCCAGGACAGCGGTGCTCAGAGCCGGGCAGCCCTCCAGGCTCATCCAGGTTCTGGTTCTGCTGACCTGCCGGCCGGGGATCCGAGAGGCCCAGTGCCTCGGCCAAGGTCACACAGCAGAGTGGGGCAAGCACTGGAGTGGAGGGGCCCCGCGGCCGGCCAGGGCCGTTCCCTTCCTGGTGGGGTCCCCCTCCGGCTCCCTTCCCCAAGGACTCGACACCAGAGAAAGCCAAATCCCT
>NW_011494387.1:99059-99483 GCF_000754665.1 Bison bison bison | reverse complement strand
CCTGTCCCCCCAGGATTATGGAGCTCTTTCCCCAGCCTCCTGGTCGACTGTTCCCCCAGGAAAGGCAGAGGGAACAGGAGAACCCCCAGAGAACAGGGGGACAGAGAGAGCAGAGAAGCCTCAGGAGAGATGGGCCAGTCCCCAGGGCACCAGGGTCTCCTCCAGCCTGGGGTGGGGCAGGGGGCTCAGCATGGACCCCCTCAGTCCCTCTAGCCCACACTTCCCTGCCCCGCTGCTGGCCCCCATCGCCCCCATCATCCCGGCCCACCTCCCCATGGCCTAGTGGTGCCCCCGTGGCCTCTCTGATGCAGGGCCCTGGGCAGGGGGCCCCCGTAACAGCTGCTGCCTAACAGTGACTCTGTTGCCATTTCTGGCCCTGGCTGCCGCCATGCAAGGCAGCTGAAACCCAAGGAGCCTCATCCAT
>NW_011494387.1:97278-98959 GCF_000754665.1 Bison bison bison | reverse complement strand
CCAAGGACCACAGGTCCACTCTGGGCCTCATCTCGTGCATCCCTGGTGACCACTGGGGCGAGAGGCACAGAATCTCAGAGCAGGAACGGCGGACACTTCGTCAGCCATCAGGGGCTGACCCCTTATCTCAGTGGCCACGCCATCAGTGAGCAGCCCAGGCCCTCATCCGAATCTCAGTCTGCCTTCAGCCCCTTTCTCCAAGGCTCCATCTGACTCCCCACCATTATCTGGGCCAAAGAAAGCCCATTCCAACAGCTCCCCCCCACCCTCTCTGCTCATGTCATCCTATCTTTTCTCTTTTTTATTTTTCACTGAAGTCAGTAGGTAGGTGATGCTCAAGTTGCAGGGGAGCATAGAGCAGTGATGGGCAGAAACCATCTGTGACTGAACACCTACTGTGTGCCAGCCACCGCATTTGGACACGTCTTTGTGCACAGAATCAACACAGCATCACCCCCGTGAGACCAAGATTCTGGCCCCCATTTGCAAGCGAGGACAGGGAGGCTCTCAAACGTGAAATGAGTTGCCTCGGGTCGTGCAGCTGGTACAAGGCAGGACCTGGATGGGACAAGTTCCTGTCTAAAGGGACTCTCTGACCTTTCTCTGGGAGACCCCACGTCAGCCACGGAAGCCACCCCTGTGTGTGAGAGTTGCTGGGCTTGGGGGAAAGCGAGGATGGAAATTGAGCCCAGGTGCACAAGGCCGGGCCAGCAGTGATGCTGGTTCTGTTTGCCTGTCCAGGGTCGAGGCGAGGGGGGAAGCCGGGCTTTCTGCAACTTTGGCTCCCTGGGCTCCAGGCTCTGGTTGTTCGAGGTGACATCCCATCCGAGAGGTGGGAAGAGAGGCCCGTGTCCAGAAGATGCGGCCAGAACTGACCCGGGGAGGGAACGGAGAGAGATCGGAACATGGCACCGATCCCGGAAGGCAGAGGGGCCCAGAGCCAGAAATGATCCATTCACCGAGGGCCCATTGTCAAGGACGCCGGCGATAGCCCTGGGGCGTCAAGGCTCCCAAAGTCCTAGGCCCAGGAATCACCCTTTGGTCCAGAGATCGATGCAAGAGAAGAAGCTGGAGGAGGAGGTGGGGAAGAGTGGCCCCAGGGAAAATGCTCCCTGGGGAGGGAGTCCAGGCCTGGGGTTCTGACACCAAAAAGGCGGCAAAGGGCTGGGGCCTGCAGGCAGATGCTGAGGAGGTAGGGGCCGAGGAGGTGGGAGGCGATGGCGTGACGCACGGCCCGGGACGCACTGGCGCGGGTGACGGAGGTTTAGAGCCGCTGCAAACAGCTTCTCACTCTGCCAGAATGTAACACCCCGAAATAAGCAGCCACGGTGGTGGCGGAGACGGCAGGCTCCTCCTCCTCCGACGGCCGGAGGGGCCCAGAAGTATAAATGGCAGCGTGCGGTCAGCCAGGGCGCCCACCCATGGAGGCTGCCGCCCCACACAGGTGTCTCCCCCAAATCCCCCTCACAGCTGCCTTCCCACCCAGACCCCGCAGCGCAGAGCCCGGGGCGAGGGGCTGGCCCGCCGGCCACTCCCTGCGAGGAGCGGTGTGACGGGCAGGCGCTTTGGAAATGGAGGGCTCCCCACGTGGACGTGCTCACCAGAAGTCTCTTTGTCTCTCTCTCCCCTTCCTCTGCCTCCTTCCTCTCGGCCCTTCCCAGCCCTCGGCCCTGTCCTGATC
>NW_011494387.1:95158-95301 GCF_000754665.1 Bison bison bison | reverse complement strand
AGCTTGTGGCCGGGGTGGCCGGGGTGTGTGTGCCCTGGCGTGTGTACGCCCCTTGATGCCCTCGCAAGCGGGGGCAAGTTTGGGTGCGCGAGGCTCTCCTCCGCGAGGGCGGTGGAACCCTCGCGCGGGCTTCCTTCTCAAGA
>NW_011494387.1:92828-95002 GCF_000754665.1 Bison bison bison | reverse complement strand
GCAGGACCCGCAGGCATCCCGGACGGCACCGCCCGCGAGCAAAGCGACAGATGCCCTCGGCGCTCCGCCGGGCTCCTCCTCTCCCTCCCGGGCCAGAACAACAGCTTGGCTCCTGGCATACAGTCGGCGCTCTATAAATGCTGATCTCATCTTTCCATTCACTCTCGGTCCGTCCGTAATCTCGTGCGTCCCTCGTTCCCGTCCGATTCCTCTCCTTTCTCCCCCGACTCTTACATTTCACGGTCCCGGTCCCCGTCCCCTCCCATCCTTCCCCGTCTCCTTTCTCTCTCCCTCCCCTTCCGCGTCCGCCTTTCTGTCTGTGTGTCTGTCGCTCGCCTCCGGTCCTCGTGACCCCGTCTCTCCATCTCTGGGTCTCGTGTCTCTCTGTCAGCTCCCTTTCCACCCGGTTTCAGTCGCGGGCTCCCAGCGCTCTTGCCCCTCGGCGCTCGGGCGCCCCCCAGTTGGCTCCATTGTCTGCCCTTCCCCGGCTCCCAGCACCTAAATTTCCTCTCCCCGCGACTCAGACTTCGGGTAGGGTGGGAATGCAGAGGGACGGCCCCGGGGCCCCTGTCCACCCCCCGCCCCCCACACCCATCTCTAGAAAGCAGGGTCCCTGCGCTTCCCCGGGCCCACCCCGCGGAGCGCCCGCGACCGGGAGGGGGCCCGCAGAGGGCGGCGGGGAGGGAGTGTTGGGGGAAGCAGGGTGGGATTTGGCGGCCTTCCCCGGAATGAGCCGCGGCACAATCTGTCGCTGGGTTTGTTTGCCGAGCTGCCTCCGGAGCGCGGTGGGGCTGGCTCCCGGGAGCGAAATATCACACGAGGCGGAGACAGACGCAGAGGGGCGGGTGGGCGGCGGGCTGACTCAGGTGTGCGCTGTCATCGGTCCCTGGGCCGGCGCTCTTGGAGAGGGGGTGGTTGGGGGGTACCCGGGAGGACCCCCGACACTGGCGGGTCCCGGAGCTGGGAGGGGAGCTCCCATCCCAGGGTGACTTGCAGGAAACGGGGAGCCCCTGCCAATGATCCCGGCCTGGGAGCCCCAAGAGACACCTCGAACTTGGGTGTGTCCCAGTCGGTGAACATTCCCTGTGCTCACGTACCCCACTACCCAGGCGTCGGTTGCCTATAATTATCTGCTGACTCACTACTTTCCCCTACTAAACCTCCAGCTTTTTGAGGGCAGGAAATTCGCCTCATCCATCTTTGCATCCCCAGCAGGTGCTCAATGAACAGGTCGGGTGGATGAATGGCGCGTGG
Organism: Bison bison bison; assembly: GCF_000754665.1. Lineage (NCBI taxonomy): Eukaryota > Metazoa > Chordata > Mammalia > Artiodactyla > Bovidae > Bison > Bison bison. The sequence goes on along the minus strand of NW_011494387.1, from coordinate 93,748 downwards.
GTGGGCAGTGGGGTCTCAATTTACAGGAAATACCATCTTCCCAGGAGAGCTTTCCCACCTCTTGTTCCTCCCATCCCTTAGGCCGTCCCCCCAACCCCCAACCTCTCTTACAGACAGGCAGGAAATTGGAAACAGCTCTTCCGGAGGACCAGAGTCGTCTAGGTGACCCAAAGAGAATGCCTTCCTTCTTCTGGGGCCTCAGTTTCCTCATCTGTACGATGGGAGTATACCACTCACAGTTATGCTTCAGCTTACCAATAAGTCTCCAGCAAGTCAAGGTATGAGAAAGGGCTTAGTGAAACGAGGTTCTGCCTAGTGTTGGTGGTGGCAGCAGCTGTCGTTACTGTTTGGGTGGTGATCCTTAAGGTCTTTATCTCAGTAGAATCAGACACCCTGTGGGATCGAACTGAACTTCTGCGGTTCGAGGTTTGAGGATCTAAGGGATGGAAGCTGATGTGGGTACTCTTGCTTAGTTGCTCAGTGGTGTCTAACTCTTTACGACCTTTTGGATGAGTGGCCCACCAGGATCCTCTGTCCATGGGATTTTTCAGGCAAGAATACTGGAGTGCGTTGCCATTTTCCTCCTCCAGGGGGTCTTCCCCACCCTGGGATGGAACCCGGGTCTCCCTCCTTGCAGGCGGATTCTTTGCTCACTGAGCCATTGGGGAAGCCCAGGCTGATGGCCCTCGGGGCAAAGTGAAAGGGGGCATCTTATGCCGATCTGGACACCTGGCAGGGCTCTGCGGGGTGCTGTGTCCCCGGGACTTGGCACAGAGCTGGCCCGCCCTCTGGTGGCCTTAGGTGGATCTGCAGCCCCAAGGGACACCCAGGAGCTCAAGCAAATTGGCTGATGGATGGATCCCCACCCCCTCTGCCCTGCCCCAGGAAGGAGGGTTCCCTGGGTGGAGACCTAGGAGGTC
>NW_011494387.1:79009-92728 GCF_000754665.1 Bison bison bison | reverse complement strand
ACTTGGAAGAAGCAGCAGGACACCGACACAGACTAGATGGGTCTTGACTTCATCAACCAGTGCCCTCCTTTCAACATCACGCCTACTCTCAGTGTGACCCCCAGGGCCCCATCCCCCTTCTGGGCAACTCCATCTGGTGAGTTCACCAGAACCTTCCTGGTTCTTTTTCTCCACCTATTTGGCAACAAGGTGGGGTGGCTCAGTGGTCCAGAGCAGAGCTTTGCCAGGTGCTGTCCTGGCTCTGCTGCAGTCACAGCTAGATGACCTTGGGCTAGCAGTTAACATTTCCTAAGCTTCCGTTTCCTCCTCCGAAAAATGGGGGTGGAGGAGGGCAGCAAGCAATTGTAGTTCCCGGAACTTCCCTGGTGGTCCAGTGGTTAAGAATCTGCCTGCCTCACAGGTTGAATCCCTGGTCAGGAGAGATGCCACATGCCTCGTGGCAACTAAGCCTGTGAGGCCCTGCTCTGCAATAAGAGAAGCCACCACCATCAGAAGCCCGCACACTGCAGCTGGAGGGTAGACCCCTGCTCGCTGCAACTGGACAAAGCTCAGGAGCAACAGCAAATACCCAGCACGGCCAAAAATAAAAAAAAAAAAAAGAAGAAATTAATGGGAAAAAAAAAAATCAGGGAAACCTGGCGTGCTGCAATCCATGGGATCATCAAGAGTCAGACACGATTTAGCACCTGAACAAAAACAAGGAAAACAATAGCCGCTCCCAGCTCATCGGGTTGTTTAAGGATTAAATGAGACAAGGCATGAAAGAACCTAACAGAGAGCCCGATCCTATGCTCAATAAATTCTAAAAACATTCGTATTAATTTTCTTGCTTACCCTAACAACAACTGGAAGACATAGATGCTACATTTCAGGGGCAGACAGTAAAGTTATGACCTGAAATCTCAGAGGTCCCAAGTGGCAGAGCCGGGTCTGAGAGTCAGTTCTTAGTTCGAACGTCCCACCCCACGTGTCTGACCTCCGCCTGTCCACCTGCCCCAGCCACAGACCAGGGCTCTTTGCCCGGTCTGCATTAGAAGCCTTAGGTTCTAGCTCGGACCCTGCCTCTGAATGGCTGTGTGATGTGGGACAGACGGCTATTGTCCCTGGGCTTCCAGCTCCTCCTTCTTTCAAAAGGTGCATCTTGGACTCAGAACTCTTGAAAAGTCTCGCAAAGCCATGACTGGGTGACACCCCACCATTGTGACTCTGGAATCAGAAGCTACTGAAAATGAAGCCTCTCAGCTAGATTCCGTGCTGCCCCCATCTCTCCCAGCCCTGGGGGTGTGACGGGGCCCCAGAGGAAGATTAGAGTTTCTAGGGATCCCCACTCCCCCAGGCACTCCCACTGGCTGCCAGGCCTGCCCTGACCCTGTCGGTGATCGGCGGTTGGTGAGCGCATACTCTGGAGGGAGGGAGAAACCGCTGCCCCTGCCCTTTGCACCCAGAACCCTTGCCAATGAGTCCCGCGTCCTCCTCTGCCTGGCGTGCTGGGGACAGGGATCCTTTCTGAAACAGGAGACAAGGAGACTGCCCTGGTGGTCCGGAGGTTAAGAATCTGCCTTTCAATGCAGGGGGTGTGGGTTGCATCCCTAGTCCGGGAACCAAGATCCCCCACGTTGCTGCGCCTGTGCACGCTAGAGTCCACACACCGAAACTGGGGAAGTCCTCAGCCTCAGCGAAGACCCAGTGTCGCTAAATACACAAAACAAACACGGGAGACAACACCTAGACTAGATTGTTTAAAGGGCAAGGGTATCAGAGTGCGCCTTCTCCCCTGCTTGGCCTCTAGGGTCTCTGTTCATCTACATCACTTGTGCTGATAACTGGCCTTTACTAACGACTTGCTTCGTGTCACGAATTTATGTGCACTGGCTCATTTAAGATTCAGAGCAGCTCAATGCACCGGGAGTCTATCGATGTCCGCTTTATACAGATGGAGACACAAACTCGGAGAGGTGTTACTACCTTTAGGTCTGGGCGAGAGGGGTCTTGCCCTGGGTCTCGTGCAGTAGAGGGTTTTGCTGTGGTCCTCCTCCAGCCAGCATCCTTCCATGGGGGGAAAGTCCAGAAACTAAGCAGCTGTGTCCTTGGAGAGTCTGTGTTCCCCTTTTACTTTTTATTAGTTATTTAGCTGTGCCATGTGACTTACGGGGTCTGAGTTCACTGACCAGGGGTTGAACCCAGGCCATCGCAGAGAAAGCCTGGAATCCTGACTGCGGAGCCACAAGAGAACTCCCTGGATTCCCCTTTGAAACCATGCTTTGGGTATCCAGAACCCTGGGATCTCCTGATCAAATGACCCGAGCCTACTTCCAGGACCTGTGTGGGCAGCTTCTCCATCTGCCTTTGCACCCTGTGTGTATCCCTAGATTGGCTAGGAGGCAGCTGTTTGGAGGGGCTGTGGGTGGAGCTTGGACATGTAAGAGGAATGTTAGGATACATCTGTGTGAGGCCCCTGGCTTGGGATGGAGCTGTGTTTGGGAAGAAGAGTTGGCTGTATTAATGTAGAGAGCTCTGAGAAGTCAGTCATTCTAAACTTGAACTTAGCCGTCCAATGTCAGGTTCTTTTGAAGAACATGACAGAGTGATACCGGTGTGGTAGAGGGCTGGGGGTACCTCATGGGCAGGGGCTGCCTGGCGTGGACCCTGCCAGTCTTTGGTACCAGAGCCTCTGTTTACAAAGATGAAGGGCAGCTGGACCAAGAGGTCATGTGGCTTCATCAGAGGTGTCAGGACAAAGAAGCCTGGAGCCAGGCTCTGAATCCAGGTCTGTGTGAGTCTTTCTTTCCTTCACGACGCTCCATGCCAGTCCCGAGCAACAGTCAGAGTGTTGGCTCCCTGGGGTTCTCTCGGTTAGAAACCTGGGTCCTGAGCATCCCTGCTGGCTCAGTGGTAAAGAATCCACCTGCCGAGGCAGAAGACACAGGTTTGATCCCAGGTCTGGGAAGATCCCATGGGCCTCAGAGCAGCTAAGCCCGTGCACTACAACCATTGAGCCTGTGTTCCAGAGTCCGGGACCCGTAGCTACTGAGCGCACGTAAAGAAACTACGAAGCCCACACACCCTAAAGCCCGCTCTCCACAAGAGAAGCCACCACAATGAGATGCCCCTGCCCACGGCAACGAGCAAAAAGCAACAGCACAGCACAGCACGGCCAAGAAATAAACAACATTATTTAAAGAAAAAGCAGGTTGTCCCATCGTGTCTGCTGGAGTGCCTTTCCCGGTGAAGAGCGCCTCCCTTTCTCACGAGACTGTGAGCTCCGTGTCGTCTTTGACTTTGTCTGTTCCATGCACCTGGCACAGCTTGGCCCGGAGGAAGCCCTTGGCAAATGTGGCTGGTCTGTTGGACCATCGACTAGTGAGGTGGATGCTAGTAAACCCTCGTGGTACACGGTGCTGCGGGGCTGATACCCAGCTGCTGCTAAGTCGCTCAGTCGTGTCCGACTCTTAGCGACCTCATGGACTGCAGCCCACCAGGCTCCTCCGTCCATGGGATTTTCCAGGCAAGAGTACTGGAGTGGGGTGCCATTCCCTTAGGTGAGAACTCGGGGTTGGAGGGTGGCTGTGGGGAAGGACTAGGAAGCCTGGCCTGGGGGGTGGCTATCGGCTGAGTTGCCTTCGACTCCATCAGCCTGGGCACCCGTGCTGTAGACAGAAGACTCCCCGGACTCCCCTTTCCTGGTTGCCCTAATTCTCCAACTGCTCCCCCCCGGCCTTGGGGACCCCAGGTGAGGGAGGTGTTCGTGGCATCCCCTCACCATGTGTTCCCCCGCGGACCACACACTTTACTTACCTGCACAGCGAAAACAGCCCCTTTCCCCAGCAATTCTGTGGGCCAAAGCCACTGAATTTGTGAGGGAGCATGAAGGGCGTTGTGAGGGACCACGCAGGGAACCATGAGCTCCAGGACAGGGCACACAGACCCTCGTGCCGTTCCCAGCCCTGTGGTGGCGTTCAGACCCCTACTCTGGGATCAAGCCCTGGCAGCCCACACACGGACAGCTTTCTCGGTCTCCCAGCCCACTTTCCTCAGCTCATCTCAGAATGAATCCTTCCCAGGGCGTTGTGTGATCACACACCCTCCTGCTCAGAAGGCTCCAGTGGCCAAGTCTGGCTGGCAAATGATTAAATTTATCGACTCTGAAATGCTCATTCAAATGGATAAGAAAAGCCTCCAACAGATAAGCCGGTGAAGGATGTGGACCAGTACTCCACCCAAGAGGATAAGCAGAGAGTAAACAAATACTTGGAAAATAGTTCAGCTGGTTAGTGATCAAAGAGATGCAAACGAGAACAGTATGGAGATTGCATTTCATACTTATTAAATTAGCAGAATTTACAACCCCCATCCCCCGGTGCTGGCAGGGCTCGATGAAGTCTGTCTTCCTCCCTCTCTGGAAGCAGTGTGCAAAACTCTGGAAAACAATCTAGTACAATGTAACAAGAGCCTTGAAAACATTATTACCTTTTGACCCATTAATCTCACCCCTGGGAATTGATTTTAAGAGCACAATTCAACAGAAGAAAAAAGCTCCAGGCATGTCATAGGCATTATTCGCCTGTATTTCTCCAGGCAGTGAGATGGTTAAGAAAACCATGCCTAATGTAGTCAATGCAACATTCTGCTGCCACAAAAATGATAATTATAAAGAATACGCAGAAGCATGAAAACTGTTCATAACATCATGTTTGTTGAGAAAAAGCAGGATACACAATTTGCATGAACGCTGTGATTGCAACCACGAATAGTAAGTATTCATGTTGACGAAGTCTGTAGGAGAATATGCAAAATTGAAAATTATTTAAGGTTGGGGAAATGATGAGTGGTTTTCCTTTTTGTTTAAGAATCATTCTTTGTTAATGTTGTTGAAATGTTTTCACAACAGAATGAACACGATAAAAACAAAACCGTTTTTATGGCTTATAGAATAAAGCCAGAACTCTTTAGCCTTCACTCACTATAATGACTGCTTAAATATTAATAATGGATGTAAAAATTTTAATTAATAATGAAATAATTTAAAAAATAGTGATCACATTTGTTAGTTGTCTGCTACATTCCAGGCAGTGAAGTGAGTGAGTCATCCATGTGGTTGCATTGGAGCTTCATGCCATCCCTGTGAATAAAAGCTAGTATTATTCTTGCTTTACAGGTTAGGGACCTGAGATCCTGTGACGTTCGGCCATCTGCACCACTTTACAGCCAGGGCTCTCTGATTCCACAGCTTGCGCTCAGTGCCGTTGATTGGCTTTTTGTATGTCACGTATTGAGGCACTTCAGTCACTAGTGTCCCACCATCATGATTTGGGAATAACTGTGGCTCGTACGGGCTTCCCAGGTGGCACTAGCAGTAAAGAACTGTCCTGCTTAAGAGCAGGTTCGATCCCTGGGTCGGGAAGATCCCCTGGAGGAGGGCACGGCAACCCACTCCAGTATTCTTGGCTGGAGAATCCCATGGACAGAGGAGCCTGGAGGGCTACAGCCCATGGGGTCACACAAAGTCAGACACGACTGGATTGACTTAGCACACACACATGTGGCTCATACGTCATGTACTGTGAAGTACTTAATTTTAAAATTTCGGGGACTTTCCCGGCAGTCCAGAGGTTAAGACGCCATGTTCCCAGTGCAGGGGGGTGCTGGTTCAATCCCTGGCTGAGGAGCGAAGATCCCACATGCCCTGCTGAGTGGCCAAAAAATAAAATGTAAATCAACTCAATTTTTAAACATTTGAATGCCTACTCTGGTATTTTCCTAAACAAGAATCCCCTTGGAATCATCTGTTAAATGTATTGGTTGTATTTTCCAATGTGCAATAATACAAAAAAGTGTTCATAGCATTAAAAAAAAATCACCTGAGATCATCTTGTAAACCTCTCTTGGGGGAAAAAAACATGAACTACCTTCTGCCACAGTTGGCCCCGGTCTCCCGTTCCAGTCTTACTTCCCCCACAGCTCCCGCTGTTTCCGCTATGGCCATTCCTGAGGCTGGAGCCCCTCCTAGGGCTCTGCCAAGCTCCCCAAGCTCCTCCCAGCCCTGCCCCGAATCCCCTTCCTGCTCCCAGCCTCAGGGCATCCGCAGGGCATGCCTGAGCCAGTTGCACACTGAGCCATTAGTGGACAGAAAGGACACAGACCAGAAGGCTGCCCATCACAATAATTAATTCCGGTTTCAGCTTCCCTGGTGGCTCCGACCATAAAGAGTCTGCCTGCAACGCAGGAGACCGGGGTTCGATCCCTGGGTGGGGAAATCTCCTGGAGAAGGGCATGGCAACCTGCTCCAGTACTCTTGTCTGTGGAATCCCATGGACAGAGGAGCCTGGTGGGCTACAGTCCACGGGGTTGCAAAGAGTCGGACACTACTGAGCGACTAACACTTTATTAAACTCCCACTGTGTGCCAGGCATTATACTAGAAACTTTATACACATGATCTAATCAGCTCTCTTCTTCTCCTTTGTTTTCTCCCCTTTTCTGAGTCAGAGTTCTTTTTATTGTGTTGTGTTAAGGACACTTAACATGAGATCTACCTTCTTAACAGATTTTTTAAGCGAACAATGCAAACTTATTATCCTTAGGCACAGTGTTGCACAGCATACCTCTAAAATTTACTATCTTGACTAATTGAAACTTTACTGTTGGCTCCTAATAATGACCTTATAAAATGGATGTAACTTTTAATTTCTGTTTTGTTAGGAAACCGAAGCCCTTAGGGTTTAAGGCGTTTGCTCAGGTCACACATTGGATGAGCAACAGCCCAGATCCGAGTCAAATACTGTTTGACCCCTACGTTCCTTTCACCGTTTGGATCCAGGGTCTTATTAGTGATGAGGGTTATGCAAGAAACAGGCCAACAGCTCTCTCCTCTCTGCCCTCCAAAGTGGGCGCATTCATTATGGATGGGGTTCCTAATGAGTACAGCCGCTTTGGAAGAGAATTTGACAACAGCTATTAAATGTAAAATGCTCATGGACTCCAAAATTCATTCAATTCAGGCTTAGGAAATCATCCTGCAGTTATTTGTGAAATGGACACGGGAGCTATCTGTAGCTTAATAGTCAAAGTAGCATTGTGTGTGGTAGCGTGTGATGTAGGAAACACAACCTAAGTATCATCAATAGGGAATTGTTTACATAAATTTTAGCACATCCGTCAAAAAGAACGAACAAAGTCTGTGAGTTCTTAGGGGCTTCCCCAGCGGCTCAGTGGTAAAGAATCTCCCTGCCAAGGCAAGAGGTGAGGATTTGCTTCTTGCGTTGGGAAGAGTTCCCTAGAGAAGTTCTAGTATTCCTGCCTGGGAAATCCCACGGACAGAGGAGTCTGGCAGGCTACAGTGCGTGGGGTTGCAAAAGAGTCAGATGCTACTTAGCACAGGACTTGGCAACTAAACAGTAACAAGTATGTTCTGGGACTTCGCTGGTGGCCCAGAGGTGAAGAATCTGCCTGTCAGTGCAGAAGACTTGGGTTCGATTCCTGGTCCTGGAAGATCCCACTTGTCTTGGGGCAACTCAGCCTCTGCACCAGAACTACGGAGCCGGCAGGCAGCAATAAAGACCCAGCACAGTAAAAAACAAACAAAACAAAACATGTAAATATATATGTACACACATACCCATATGTTCTTATATGGAACAATATCAAAGATTAGCCAAGCAAAGTGCAGAACAGTATAATAGTATGTTACCATTTGTATCAAAACCCTGTGAGATGAAATATATAGAGAGTTATATACGCATATACTGATACACACACAGACTCCCTCCGGAAGAACGGAAGCAAAACAGGTAGGGGTGGCTGCCCAGAATTTGGTACTGGAAGGATTCTGGTTGAGCGGGAGTGAAGGGTCTGGCCGCAGGGTTTGTCTGGCCCGCAAACTGTGTGGAGTCTCAGGATAATTTGAGGGGCTTGTGGATTAGAGTTCTAGGGACGTCCCACCTCAGCTACCTCTCAGCTCCGCCCCGGATCCCCCGGGAGACTTAGGCGTCACTATGTAACCTTTTGTGCTGCTTGTGTTTTAAAACCCTGTGCATGTATTACCTGTTTAATAATTTAAAATTTATAATTAAAAAAAGAAGAATCTCCTGCCTGAGGCAAGACCCACCTGAGCAACAGTGGCTCTCCAGGCTGCAGGACGTAGCTCTCACGGCATAGGCAGGACCCAGGCACCCTGTCTCTTTTTTCAGTTCACAACCTTCGCCTGTCTCTTCTCTGGCCAGCAGCTGGGAGGCTTCAGAGGTGGATTTTTGGTCAAGACACATTTCAGTGGCTCCTCTAAGTCTAAGGGCTTTATTCTAAGGCGGGGATAATGTGAAAACAGAGTCCATTAAATGGGGATCATGTATTCTTCACAGGATGGTTTGAGGGGACGGCAGCTGGTCCTGGGTGGTACCTGTCATGGTCCGGGCGTGAGTTGGAAAAGGATTTCCAGACACGAGACAGAATGAGAGGGAAGTAAAGTTTATTAAAGTGGGAGACGCTATTAGAACAGCAGGCCAGCTCAAAGGAGAACTGACATTGAACAGGAGTCCTTAATCCACTTTTATACCCAGGGTACAAGGAGTGGGGTAGGGGTCTTGTGGTCATTTGCTGATTGGATGAGACACGTGTACTGGGTTGGGGAAAGCAAGGCAAATGCCTTCTTCCTACGGAGTAGGAGGGGAGACAGGTTATACTGCTCAGGAGGACCTGAAATCCACTGATAGTCACAACATGGGGAGGGAAGGACCATCAGGGTCTGGTTTTCCTTTCCTACATGCCAGGACCCTCCTTGGTTTCATCTGCTCTTTCTCCTTGGTTCACCACGGTACCCAGAGAGGGGACAGGCCCGCGGGGAGACCGCTTTATGTACAACCTTGGGGAACTGTTTATGTTGAGTTGTGAGAGGGTCAAACCAGAACACAGTGCAAATGGGAAGGATGCCCCTCATCCAACAGAGTACTTTACAGAAAACCCAACCCAAACTGGCTTATCCAGGTCTCCTTGTACTTTGGGAGGAGAAATCAGACTGTACCCCGCCACGGGATAAAAGTCTTTCCCTTCTCTCCGGGATATTTTAGGTCAAAACCCCCTCGAGACAGCTGTCACCTGAAAGGAATTATACACTGATTGACTTGGGTTGGGGTTCCTGAATCAGTCCCTGGCAAGGAGGCTGATACCACTGTGATTATCTTGGACGCATCAGGACAGACTTGCAGGTGGGATCAAACCCAGAGCCGTATCATTGCTGGACAATGTGCTGTACTCTTTTCTTTTTTGCCATCAATTCCAACACGCTACATAAATTGTTTATTTACTCGGTTTATTGTTCATTGTCACCATTCCTGAAAGGTAAAAGTGTTAGTCGCTTAGTCATGTCCAACTCTTTGCAACCTCATGGACTGTAGCATGCCAGGCTTCTCTGTCCATGGGATTCTCCAGGCAAGAGTACTGGAGTGGGTTGCCATGCCCTTCTCCAGGGGATCTGCCCAACCCGGGGATTGAACCCTGGTCTCCTGCATTTCAGGCAGATTCTTTATCGTTTGAGCTTCAGGGACGTCTAAACCCGTCCGCAAACACGCCGCTGCGTCTCTTCTCACTGGTGGGACAGATGCTTGGGAGTGGGGTGTTGTTGGGGAGGCCTCTGATGAATTGTGGAGAACTGTGCAAATCCGAGTGACTGCTCTGTCTCCTCCCTTTCCGCAGGCGGGAAGCTCTGAAGAATGGAAACTCAGGCTCGGGGAGCGGGTACAGGGAGGACTGGACAGGGACTTGAGCTCCTATTGGAGCATCTCCACAGGAGGAGGCTCTAAATGACGGGAAGAAGGGCTGTGTTCACTTTTGAATTTTACCGTATTATTTATTATTATTTGGCCATGCCGTACAGTATGTGGGATCTTAGTTCCACAGTCAGGGATCGATCCCTCGCCCCCTTCCCTTCCAGTGGAAGTGCCGAGTCTTAACCACTAGACCGCCAGCAAGTCCCAGATGATGCTCGTTTTGAACTGTGCGGATGCATCCAGGACTGAGGGTTTTCTAGAGCTTTCCCCAGGGAGGATGTCCCTCCCCTCGGGGAGTGAGACCTCCGAGGGTCCCTAAAGCATGCAGCTTCTAGAGACAAAGGCAGCCATCCTGGGTCTGTTCACCCCGGGAGAGGGCGGCTGAGTGTGGGATGTGGGCAAGTGTAATAAGCACAGAGAGGCTCCGGTTCCTAGCAGTTCCCAAAGGAAAGGTCCCTGAAAGTGAGGAACTATTAAGCTTCTTGGCATCTTAAAACCAAGCGCAATTCAACTTCAGAGATTGTTAACACACCTTCCAAGGCCGTTACTAGGAAGCTTTGTCTGATTAAGTCCCACTCTCGGGGTGTCTTTTTGAACAGAAATGTGCTTTTTTTCAAATCCCAGAGATGTAGGATCAAAATTGGATATTCTCTCTCTTTGAAGAAGTTGGGTTTAGGACTAATTCAAGGATGACTGACCCTACAGAAAGGGGAGCAGATTCAGGAAGAAATGAGGTGCAGGGCAGAGATTTCCCCAGAGTGGTCGTTAAGCTGCGTCAGAAGTCTGGGGGGAGGGGGAGGGGCAAGAGTCTGCATTTCGCTTTAAATGACACTTTATCATGCATAGGATAAAGAGCACAAACCTAAGTGTATAGCCCGGAAGCATATTACGTGTGAACAGAGCTCTGCGACACCTCTCAGGCCCAGACGCGGAGCCCTCAGGCACCTCAAGCTGCTCTCTCCCCGCTGTAAGCACCGAGCCCGTCTTCCGCTGCGGCCGAACCAGCCTCCACTCTGACCTTTCTCACCATGAGTTCATTTTGACTGTTCTTGAATGTCACACAAATAGACTTATACATCATAAGCTCTTTTTTAAGCTTTTTTTTCTTTTAATATGTACCATTTTTAAAGCCTTTATTGAATTCATACTTTGCCAACAAAGGTCCATCTAGTCAAGGCTATGGTTTTTCCAGTGGTCATGTATGGATATGAGAGTTGGACTATTAAGAAAGCTGAGTGCCGAAGAATTGATGCTTTTGAACTGTGGTGTTGGAGAAGACTCTTGAGAGTCCGTTGGACCCCAAGGAGATCCAACCAGTCCATCCTAAAAGAGTCCTGGGTGTTCATTGGAGGGACTGATGCTGAAGCTGAAACTCCAATACTTTGGCCACCTGACGTGAAGAACTGACTCACTAGAAAAGACCCTGATGCTGTGAAAAATTGAGGGCAGGAGGAGAAGGGGACAACAGAGGATGAGATGGCATCACGGACTCAATGGACATGGGTTTGGGTAAACTCCGGGAGTTGGTGATGGACAGGGAGGCCTGGCGTGCTGCAGTCCTTGGGGTCACAAAGAGTCGGACACGACTGAGTGACGGAACTGAACTGAACAGCATTGCTTCTGGTCTTGAGGCAAGTGGGATCTTAGCTGCCCCCCAGGGATCAAGTCCACCCCCTGCATTCGCAGGCAAAGTCTTAGCCACGGGGCCGCCAGGGAGCCCCCATCGTGCACCCTTTTGGGTCTGGTTTCTCTGCTCACGTTGTGTCTGTGAAGTGAATCTGTGTCCTGTGCACCCACGGTTTGCTCTCTGTATTGAGAAGCAGTGCTCCTCTGTATGACTATAGGACTGCTGCTAGTTCATCTTCTGCCCAGGGGGCGTTTGAGCTGCTTCCAGGCTATTTTGAAGAAGACTCCTAGGAGCACTCTTGCACGTGCCTTTCGTGAACATATGCGCTGGCTGCGTGGCATCACTGACTCGATGGACATGAGTTTGAGTAAGACAGGGAGGCCTGGCGTGCTGCAGTCCATGGGGTCGCAAAGAATCGGACACGACTGAGTGACTGAACTGAACTGAGCTGCGCTCATTTCTGTTGGGCAGATACCTAGGGATAGACATGATGATTTTGTGACGTGAGGGCTTGGCTGAAGGCTACCTCCAGTGGGGAAGGACGTTGGCTCCTGCAAAATGCCCACAGCATGAGGGACAGAGGCAGCAAAAACAGACATGAGTTTCAGGGATTCAGTCTGTCCTTGTGTGAGTCTCTTATGAGCTCTAGCCTGTTGTGCTTTTTTTGATAATTTTATTTCTCTGTTTGGCTGTGCTGGGTCTCTTGCTGCTATGAGAGCTTTTTCTCTAGTCGAGGTGGTCAGAGGCTACTCTCTACTTGCTGCGCACGGGTTTCTCATTGAAGCAGCTTGTCTTGTTGCAGAGCACAGTCTCCAGAGCAACAGGGCTCAGAAGTTGCGGCTCCCAGGCCCCAGAGCCCAAGCTCAGCAGCTGTGGCACGCGAGCTTCGTCATCCTGCCGCATGTGAGATCTTTCGGATCAGGGATTGGACCCTTATCTCCTGCACTGGTAGGTGGATTCCTTACTCTGAGTCACCAGTGAAGCCCCAGGTCCAGCCTCTTTTGATCTCCACCACTTTATATCCGCCTCCTGTAGCCAACTTTCTTACCTATGGAATTCCACTTCTGACGTGAGATGCAAAAACTACAGTCTTGCAAAACTGCTTAACCAGCTGCCACACTGGGTAAGTCGAAATCCCCGGGACAAATCCATAGACACAGGACGCCTGCTTCCCTGATGAAACCTGGCTGACGGTGTGGGTGAGGGTTTGTCTCGATTAGAAACTGCCGAACAGTTTTCAGAGTGGCTGTGTCTGTTTCCACTTGTGTAGCAGCCTCATCCTTCTGTGATCTTTTCACCCTTTCAAACTTCCCCCACCCTGGTAGGTGGGTATCTGCATTTGTAAAACAGGCTTTCCTTGGGATTCTCATGAAGGATCAAGGATAAGAAACTGGTTTGGAGGTTCAATGCAGGATACAGGAAGCTTGGGGCTGGTGCACTGGGATGACCCAGAGGGATGGTATGGGGAGGGAGGTGGGAAGGGGGTTCAGGATTGGGAACACGTGTGGATTCATGTTGATGTATGGCAAAACCAATACAATATTGTAAAGTAAAAATAAATAAATAAATAAAAGAAAAAAAAAAAGAAACTGGTTTGGGGAAAGACTTTGGCAGCTGAAGGAAGCCAGTTAGATCTGGAATTCTGTCCTCACCACTTACTGACTGTATGAATTGGTTGACTTTTTATCTCTCTGGGTTTCAATTTTTTCATCTGTTGGATTAATTATTAATCATTGCTAACAAGGATTGAGTGCTTACCAGATGCCAGACACTGTTCGAAGCACTGGATGTATATTAACTCGTTCAACTCTCTCAACAAATGACGAGGAGGGTGTTATTATTATTTCCAACCTAGAGATGGGGAAGCCGACACCAGGATCCACCCAGGCGGCCTGGCTTTGTGTTTTGTCCCTCCACCACAAGGCCACGTGGAGACGAGATGACAACAGGGAAGTGACGGTTCTGCCGAGGACGGTGGGTCTTAGCGGGGAACTGCCCTGCAGTTCTATCAGATATGCAGAATTTAATATAAACAAACAAGCAAACAAAAAAGCCAGCCATGATCATGATACATGATATAGCCATAAAGGTAGGATTTTCGTAGAAGCCAGAAAAATCCAGCACTGTCCAGAGAAAAGGACACCTCTATGGCCCCCTGCCTTGGATATTCTCGTCCCTTGGCATGTAGGAGGCTCTAGAGGAGTGCGTCAGCCTTCACCTAAGTGTCAACCCATCAATTCCCTTCACTCTGACTTTGGATTGAACAAAGTATTGATTTCCTTTCCCAAAAGTCTGTCCTTCCTGAAGAGATTGTGCTGACCAGCCAACCTCAGGA
>NW_011494387.1:71035-78889 GCF_000754665.1 Bison bison bison | reverse complement strand
CCCCAACCCCGACCCCACGACAACAATTAAGTTCCCAGGGAGAGGCTGGAGGGGAGACATCAACAGGGTAATATAAGAAAGATGTCCAAAGAATGGCATGAATATGTGCCCTTTGAGAGTGCAGAGGACAGAGAGGGCCTTCGGGGGGCGGGGGGAGGGCGTGAAAAGGAACTTCAAGGAAGACTTCCTGGAGGAGGAGGACATTGGCACAGGAAGAGGGATAATGCATAGAGGTTGGAACACAGGCTCTGGAGTTGGCTTCCAAGTCTGTCTCCTTCCCCATACTGGCTGTATGACTCGGTCAAGCTCCTTTATCTAGGCCTCAGGTTCTTCACCTTTAAAGTGGGCATAACAATAGTAGCCACATTATGGGGTAGCTGTAAGGATAAAGTGACCATATATCACACGCGAATAGCTCTTAGCGCTTAGTGCCGGGCCCACAGACGGCACTCAGAATGGCTGTCGGGAGTGTTGCTTTGTTAACATCCAAAACGAGGCTTTCATTGAGGAGAATGCTACGAGAAGGCAGGTGGAGGCCTGCTGTGTCCCCAGAGGCAATTTTGTGTCAAAGGGATGAGTTGAGTCTGTGTTTCCTTTAAGACCCTGAGGCCAGAAAGCTCTTTGCCATACACAGCTCCTTCCGGGAGCGTGGTCACAGCCTGTCCTGCGGTTTCACAGAGCTGTCTGTACAATCTATAAGAACCCATCGGCCTTGAGAACTTCCGAGGTTTCTGAGTCATTGTCAGGCCGTTTCAACTTCCAAGCAGAAAGGCCGAGGGCAACTCACCCCCAAGGCCTTGTCTGGCCTCCTGCATGAGTGGGGGTGGGGGTGGGGTTCTTCCTGCTCCCCCCAGCCCCCAACAGATCCCCAGCCCTTTCAGCACAGAATCCCAGCATCACCAGGGGTGGGGCTGAGCCAGGTTCAGCTCAGGCTGTGCTGCTCTCCCCTAGAAGATGCTCCCAGCTTGGTTCCCAGGCCTGGGCCCGGCCCCCAGGCCTCCTGCTTCTCTGTCCCGTGTCCTGTGATCCTGGGGGGCCTTCCCTAATCTCCCCACAAGCGTGATTCTGGTGGGCCCCAGAGGAGAGGCAGAGGAGAACAGGTTAGGGGGGCGCCAGGGTTTCCCCGTGCTCTCCTGGGCAGCAGAAACCGCCCACTCCCTGGTACTTCCTCACCCCCACCCGGTTCTGAGAGCTGACGGAGTACGATGTCCAATTAGAGATCTCTGAAGAAGAAGACTTAGCCTCGGGACCAGGGACCAGGCTGGATCACTCAAGAGCTTTGGTATAGCAGAGTTTTATCAAAGTGAATAAGGGACAGAGAGAGCTTCTGGCACAGACATCAGAAGTGGGGAGCAGACTGACCCCCTCGCTAGTCTAGGCAAGGCCTTCTATATTTTTACCAGAGCTTCTCCCCCAACGTACAGCTCAAATTAACAAGATTAGAATTTACAATAGAAAGGTCTTACCAGACCCGCTCCCACAGTACACAAGTTTTAAGATCTCGAGATTGGTCAGAAGGTTCCTGTTAAGGAGAAACATGTCCTTGAGCAAGAAACATGGTAGATACTTTGATAAAGATACACTGACTAAATTAAAGATACACTAAGACAAAGCACTGTAGAAAAAAGCCATTGTCCTGTTCTGCTTCTTGAGAACCCCAGAGCCCTATCTCCTCCCTGGGGAGACTCCTACCGGACTTGCTATCAACCTAAGAACTGACTCTGCGTTTCTTCCCACTTCTGCCTTTGCACAAAACGCAAGTGTTTTCATCGGCCCCAGCTCTTCCCTGTCCTCTTTCTCCTGGTGGAGCTGGGCATCTGAAAAATCCTGCTGTTTTCATTTGGGAATCCTGTCTCTCCCCCTGGGTTCATCTCCTCTTTTCAGCAGAATCCACAACGGTGGGTGCGAGTTGCCGGGTAAGTGAGGCTGGGAGACACAGATCCCTGGGTGAATGGAGAGGCAACACTCTGCTCTCCTTTTAATCAAGGCTACCTTCCGAAGCGGGTACCCAGCCCCATCCCTATTACCAATAAGTGAAACCCACCCACCTCATTCCCGCGCATGCTCTGTCCGGCACTTGTGGGAGCCCCGTCAGAGGGGATGGGTGGGGTACAGGATGAGAACGTCTGTCGCGCTTGGAGCAGTAGGGTGTACGATCCAGCCCTGCCACGTACTGCGGGGTGACCCCGGGGGACTTGCTTGGCCCCTGTGGGCCTCAGCTGGCCCAGATGGCCCAGATAATGGATGCTAGTAACACCACCGATCCCCACAGGATTGTCTGAGGTTCAGAGAGAAAAAGCTCAGAGCACTTAGGAGAATGCCTGACAGATGGTCAGCGCTCAGTGAAGAAGCCTCCTGACGCTTGTCATTCTTTCTCTCAGGGGTGGGGAGGCCTTGCTGTTGACAGCATCTCCCAGCCTGGTTCTTAGCTCTGGAGATTCAGGAGTCAACAGGGCACCCAGGGCCCTCTGTTCCAGCAGAGTCTGTGCAGGAGATCGAGTTACCAACAACCGGTGGCTTGATGAGCATCACATGAGAGCTGAGTGGAGAGGGGTGGGCGGAGGTGGGGGGCTCCGCAGGCTGAGTGCGGTGGGGGCCGTGACTCCCATTTCTATCGCTGGCACTGGCTGAGCAGGTTTTAACATCTGTGGACTCCAGCCTCCACCAGAGCGCCCCCCCGCCCCACGCCTCTTTGGGGGAGGGGCCCTTCCATATTCACTCTAGGATAAAGAGAAAGGTCTTCCCAGCGGGGTAGGGGGCCTCACCTTCATGCAGGGCTCTGGGGTGCCTGCCCAGCCCCTTCAGACTGCTTTGAACACACCAGGGGACCTGCTCAAGGGTCCAGCGGTGAGGCTCGGCCCCTCTCCATCCTTTCAACAGACTTCCCCAACAGACTTCCTTCTGCAGCTCAGAGTTCAGTCCACCCGGCCTCTGCTTTGGACCAGTCCAGTCGGTGCTGTGAAACGGTCACCCGGGGTCACAGGGCTGTGCAGCTGGGAGCAGCTAGAGCTCAGATCTCGGGGGCCGAGGTTTTGGAACAGACCTCAGCCTTTAGGCTGTTAGGAGCACTTTGCCACCCTTCTCAAATATGACTCTGTGATTTCCTCCCCGTTTTTTGGTAACTAAGTAGGTTTTCTTAACAACAACAGCTGCTATTTATTAATTAGCTAGTGTACTAATTGGACAATTTCCTTACATTTTTAATCTATACAGCAACCTGATTCCAACTTTATAGAAAAGGACACTGAAACCCAGAGGGGTCAGCAAGAGCAGTAATTGGCCCAATAACTGTGTCTTTTTTTTTCATGCCTCAAGATGATTAGTATTTTTCTCCCCGATTGAAATGAAACAGAAAATTTGTGCATTTACATTTTGCCTTCTGAAGGAGGGCCTTCAAACCTCATTCACGACCATAGCCAGGAGAATCAGTTTGATTTGCAGCAAGCCCAGATTATGAGAAGGCAATGGCACCCCACTCCAGCACTCTTGCCTGGAAAATCCCATGGATGGAGGAGCCTGGTGGGCTGCAGTCCATGGGGTCGCTAAGAGTCAGACACGACTGAGCGACTTCACTTTCACTTTTCACTTTCATGCATTGGAGAAGGAAATGGCAACCCACTCCAGTGTTCTTGCCTGGAGAATCCCAGGGACGGGGGAGCCTGGTGGGCTGCCGTCTGTGGGGTCGCACAGAGTCGGACACGACTGAAGCGCCTTAGCAGCAGCAGAGCGTGTGCACCTTAGTTCTCTGACCAGGGACTGAACCGCGCCCCCTGCACAGGGCAGGTGGAGCCTCAAACACCGGGCCCCGGGGGAAGCCCCTGCACATAAACATCTGGGAGGGAGTAAGGGGCAGGAGAGAGCATGTGGACACTGTCTCAAGGGTGCCCTTTAGGGTGGGGGTGGGGGTCGGTCCTGGACGAGAGCATTCGGAGGAGGAGAGAGCTCCGTGCAGACGTGGGGCTGCACTGGGAGCTGACGCTGCTGAGGGCCAATCACAGCTCGGGCCAGGGGATGACCTCGTGCAACTCATTCCTATGCCTTGTTTGCAAACTGTCCTTCCTTGACCTAAATAAACATACCCGCCTCCCCACCCCTTTGTCATAACATCCATTGGGTGGAGCCTGCATATCCAGACATGCTCACAATGGGAAGGAAACCTGCCCCCCAGCACCAATACTTGGGTGGGAAGCAAGAGACCCAGTGCTTCTCCTCTGGGAGGAGTTTCAACAGGTGAAAGTGAAGTCGCTCAGTCGTGTCCGACTCTTTGTGACCCCATGGACTGCAGCCTACCGGGCTCCTCCGTCCATGGGATTTTCCAGGCAAGAGTACTGGAGTGGGTTGCCATTTCCTTCTCCAGGGCTTCTTCCCAACCCAGGGATTGAACCCGGGTCTCCCACATTGTAGGCAGACGCTGTACTGTCTGAGCCACCAGGGAAGTCCTTGAACAGGTAAGCAGTGTCATCCAATGGGAACCACAACCGTGACTCTTGCAGCAGAAGGGCGACGGTTTGGAAGCAGGAAAAGTCCAGATGAGAGACAATGAGTGTCTGAAGGGGACAGTGGCCGAGGATGCAGAGGAGAGATATTAAGGGGCACAATCGATAGGGCCTGATTGATTGATGCGGGCTGGCATCCAAAGGCCGTACTTAGGCAGCCACTCCAGCCTGAAGCGTTCCACCGCCTTGCTCTAGCTGGTTCCTGAGCACTCCAGCTCTGCCCAGGCTCCATGCTGGCCTCTGCCTGCAAGACCGTCCCCTCCGTCCAGAAATCCTGGGCCCCTCTGTCCTGCTCCCAGCTAGAGCGTGAGCTCCTGGAGGGAAGGTGGTGAGTCTCTTGTCTCTGAATTCCAGCACTGGGCACAAAGTCTAGAGCGCCCCCGGATGTTTGTGGAGTGAATCGATCCGTTAAAAAAAGAGGCAGAGTGAAGGGGAAGGAAGTGAAGAGGGAAGGAAGGAAGAAAGACCTCCGGGCGCACCATCGGATCTTACTGTAAGCACCCCGCTCTGTGATGTTACAGGCTGATCCTCACCGGAGTCAGGCTCGAGAGTCATCTCAGTAGCATCCGCCTCTCCTGGCTTCTGGAACTCGATCCACATAAAACGGGAATGGGTCAAAGAGTATCCTATTATCGCATCCCAACGGGGTCAGCAAGATGGACACGTGGCCAAAGGGATGCCTTCTGCAGACAGAGCTGTGGGTGTGGGGGGGCCATGAGAGCAGAGAGAGTACCGGACAAGCAGACAGAGCCCTGACGACCTGTCCGGTCCCAGCTCTGGGCCTGGATTCACAGTCTAGAATCTCTCCCTCTCTCTGCTTCGACTGTGTTCCCTCCCTTGCTGCTTCCACACTTGCTGATCCCTCAGGTCCTCCGGAGACCAACACGTAAGCCAGAGCAGGAGAAAGGGCTTGAATTAATTCCAGTGTCTTTGTATCTTGCCATCAAATGGAAAATCTTGCATCTTAGGTCCTGGTTATCCTGAGCTGCTATATTCTTTCTTTGTTTTCCACCCATCGATCAATTTTTTCTTTTTTTTAGAAAAGACTTGTTTTCTTCCATGTCCCACTGTGGTGGTGGTGTTCAGTTGCAAAGTCGTTTCTGACTCTTTGCAGCTCCCACGGACCGCAGTGCACAGGGCTTCCCTGTCCCCCACTGTCTCCGGGGCTTTGCTCAAACTCATGTCCACCAAGTCACTGAGGCAAGTGACCGACGTCCCATGTGCCAGTGTGAAGCCTGGGAGTGTGAAGAGTGACCAGACGAGGCAAGTTCCTCTGAAGTCCCCTCCCAAGGCTGCTTCTGCAGGCCCTGGAGAACCCAGCACTATGGTGGACAGTCCGGCTACTGCCTGGCTGTACAGCTTCATCAACCCATCTTCTGTTTCTTTCGTGATATGATCGGGACCTTAATTTAAGATGCTACAGGCTCCATCTTACAGGTGGGGCCTCCTAAGGGCTGGCTTGCAGGTGTGCTAAGCTGCTTCTGTCGTGTCCGACTCTTTGTGACCCCAGGGGCTGTAGCCCGTCAGGCTCCTCTGTCCATGGGATTCTCCAGGCAAGGATACTGCAGTGGGTTGCCCTGCCCTGCTCCAGGAGGTCTTCCTGACCTAAGGATAGAGCCAGAGTCTCTTATGTCTCTTGCATTAACAGGCAGGTTTCTTATCAGCAGTGCCGCCTGCCAAAGGGCTGGCTCGGGTGCTTGGCTGGTTACACTTTATCCTTTCTGTTTTGGTAGCGACCTGAAAATATTCCCTGGTTCTGACTTTCCACTGTCCTCCTGATCTTTTAATTTTTCCTCATTAAAAGGAAGGGTGGGCTTGGAATAGCTTGAGTCCCTGAGCCCCAGGAGGAGCCCAGGAGGCTGGGCGTGGGGGTTTGTAGAGTGCCTTGAATATGCAAGAAGCTCTCTCCTCCAATTCAGCTTTCTCCACAGGGAACAGGAAACGGTCCCTGCGGAAGCCAGCAGCTCACTTGCTCTGGGCAGGAATGGGAGCTGGGCAGCTGGGTTGGCTGGCTCTCTCCTGCTGATCACAAGCTCCTGCGGGCAATTATATACGTCTTTGATTAATAAAAAATGGAGCAGTGAATGAATACTTAATCATCAAGGTCTGGTGGGTTGACTCTTTCAGAACCTGGGCTGGGGGTGTGGCAGGAAGTAATCAAAGGGGTCCTGGGCATTGAAAACGCAGAGCACCACTCCCGGTGGTGGTCTCTGAAAAGGTGCTGTCCACTGAAAAGAAAAAAAAAAAACGAAAAGTGGCGACTTATGTTTCATTCGGGGATCTTTCTGAAGAGACGCCCTTGGACACAGCCTCTCACATAGCTCCAAGGAACTGTTCCAAAGAGCTAAGGGAGGAGCCAGGATATCTAGGAGTTTTTACTGGAAAAAAACAATAAACACACACACAAACACCTGACCCCCCCCCCAAAAAAAAAAAGAAAAGAAAACCCACTCCATATTGTCATACATGAAAAGATAACTGCCAATCACAAAAGCAGACAAGTAGGGGATCAGGCAAGAATCTCCGCTTCTTGAAGTTATTCCTAGATAAGATGCTAATTATCTAGGGCCAGTATCCTGTTTCTTCCGTTCTTAATCCCCTCTGAGAGCACCGTCTGGTTGCCTGCAGGTGCTGCAAGGAAATGACAACCCCCTCCAGCATTCTTGCCTGGAGCATCTACAGTCCAATAGATTGGGAAGGGGAGAGGGGTGCCTAGTGGGGTACAGTCCATAGGCTGGAAAAGGATCGGACACGACTGAACACATTAGACAGCATATTAAAACCTGGAGCATCTACAGTCCAATAGATTGGGAAGGGGAGAGGGGTGCCTAGTGGGCTACAGTCCATAGGCTGGAAAAGAATCGGGCACGACTGAACACATTAGACAGCATATTAAAAAGCAAAGACATTACTTTGTGAACAAAAGCCTGTCTAGTCAGTCAGTTCAGTCGCTCAGTTTTCTCAGACTCTTCGTGACCTCATGGACCGCAGCACACCAAGTCTCCCTGTCCATCACCAACTCCCAGAATTTACTCAAACTTACATCCATTGAGTCAATGATGTTGTCCAACCATCTCATCTTCTGTCGTCCCCTTCTCCTCCAGCCTTCAATCTTTCCCAGCATCAGGGTCTTTTCCAGTGAGTCAGTTTTTGAATCAGGTAGCCAAAGTATTGGAGTTTCAGCTTCAACATCAGATTTTCCAGTGAATATTTAGGACTGATTTCCTTTAAGATGGACTGGTTGGATCTCCTTGCAGTCCAAGGGACTCTCAAGAGTCTTCTCCAACACCACAGTTCAAAAGCATCAATTCTTCGGCACTCAGCTTTCTTTATAGTCCAACTTTCACATCCATGCAAG
>NW_011494387.1:70754-70935 GCF_000754665.1 Bison bison bison | reverse complement strand
CTCAGATATGCAGATGACACCACCCTTATGGCAGAAAGTGAAGAGGAACTCAAAAGCCTCTTGATGAAGCTGAAAGTGGAGAGTGAAAAAGTTGGTTTAAAGCTCAACATTCATCATGGCATCCAGTCCCATCACTTCATGGGAAATAGATGGGGAAACAGTGGAAACAGTGTCAGTCTTT
>NW_011494387.1:69348-70654 GCF_000754665.1 Bison bison bison | reverse complement strand
ATATTTAGGACTGATTTCCTTTAAGATGGACTGGTTGGATCTCCTTGCAGTCCAAGGGACTCTCAAGAGTCTTCTCCAACACCACAGTTCAAAAGCATCAATTCTTCGGCACTCAGCTTTCTTTATAGTCCAACTTTCACATCCATGCAAGACTACTGGGAAAACCATAGCCTCAACTAGACAGACCTTTGTTGGCAAAGTAATGTCTCTGTTTTTTAATATGCTGTCTAGGTTGGTCATAACTTTTCTTCCAAGGGGCAAGCATCTTTTAATTTCATGGCTGCAGTCACTATCTGCAGCGATTTTGGAGCCCCCAAAAATAGTCTGTCACTGTTTCCACTGTTTTCCCATCTATTTGCCATGAAGTCATTGGACCAGATGCCATGATCTTAGTTTTCTGAATGTTGAGTCTTTTTCACTCTCTTCTTTCACTTTCATCAAGAGGCTTTTTAGTTCCTCTTCACTTTCTGCCATAAGGGTGGTGTCATCTGCATATTTGAGGTTACTGATATTTCTCCTGGCAATCTTGATTCCAGCTTGTGCTTCTTCCAGTCCAGCATTTCTCATGATGTGCTCTGCATAAAAGATAAATAAGCAGGGTGACAATATACAGCCTTGACGTACTCCTTTCCCGATTTGGAACCAGTCTGTTGTTTAATGTCCAGTTCTAACTGGTGCTTCCTGACTCGCACACAGATTTTTCAAGAGGCAGGTAAGGTGGTCTGGTATTCCCATCTTTTTAAGAATTTTCCACAGTTTGCTGTGATCCACACAGTTAAGGCTTTGGTGTAGTCAATAAAGCAGAAATAGATGTTTTTCTGGAACTCTCTTGGATTTTCGATGAATATTGGATGGATTCGATGAATATTCGATGAATAGTGGATGTTGGCAATTTGATCTCTGGTTCCTCTGCCTTTTCTAAAACCAGCTTGAACATCTGGAAGTTCACAGTTCACGTACTGTTGAAGCCTGGCTTGGAGAATTTTGAGCATTACTTTGCTAGCGTGTGAAATGAGTGCAACTGTGCGGTAGTCTGAGCATTCTTTGGCATTGTCTTTCTTTGGGATTGGAATGAAAACTGACCTTTTCCAGTCCTGTGGCCACTGCTGAGTTTTCCAAATTTGCTGGCATATTGAGTGCAGTACTTTCACAGCATCACCTTTCAGGATTTGGAATAGCTCAACTGGAATTCCATCACCTCCACTAGCTTTGTTCATAGTCATGCTTTCTAAGGCCCACTTGACTTCACATTCCAGGATGTCTGGCTCTAGGTCAGTGATCACACCATCGTGATTATCTGGGTCGT
>NW_011494387.1:68620-69248 GCF_000754665.1 Bison bison bison | reverse complement strand
ATCGATCACCTCAGATATGCAGATGACACCACCCTTATGGCAGAAAGTGAAGAGGAACTCAAAAGCCTCTTGATGAAGCTGAAAGTGGAGAGTGAAAAAGTTGGTTTAAAGCTCAACATTCATCATGGCATCCAGTCCCATCACTTCATGGGAAATAGATGGGGAAACAGTGGAAACAGTGTCAGTCTTTATTTTTCTGGGCTCCAAAATCACTGCAGATGGTGACTGCAGCCATGAAATTAAAAGACGCTTACTCCTTGGAAGGAAAGTTATGACCAACCTAGATAGCATATTCAAAAGCAGAGACATTACTTGGCCAACAAAGGTTCATCTAGTCAAGGCTATGGTTTTTCCTGTGGTCATGTATGGATGTGAGAGTTGGACTGTGAAGAAGGCTGAGCGCCGAAGAATTGATGCTTTTGAAGTGTGGTGTTGGAGAAGACTCTTGAGAGTCCCTTGGACTGCAAGGAGATCCAACCAGTCCATTCTAAAGGAGATCAGCCCTGGGATTTCTTTGGAAGGAATGATGCTAAAGCTGAAACTCCAGTACTTCGGCCACCTCATGCGAAGAGTTGACTCATTGGAAAAGACTCTGATGCTGGGAGGGATTGGGGGCAAGAGGAGAAGG
>NW_011494387.1:66645-68520 GCF_000754665.1 Bison bison bison | reverse complement strand
CAAGAGGAGAAGGGGATGACAGAGGATGAGATGGCTGGATGGCATCACTGACTCGATGGACATGAGTCTGAGTGAACTCTGGGAGATGGTGATGGACAGGGAGGCCTGGCGTGCTGCGATTCATGCGGTTGTATTGAGTCGGACACGACT
This sequence comes from Bison bison bison, assembly GCF_000754665.1. Taxonomy (NCBI): domain Eukaryota; kingdom Metazoa; phylum Chordata; class Mammalia; order Artiodactyla; family Bovidae; genus Bison; species Bison bison. The sequence continues at coordinate 68,370 of NW_011494387.1, read as the reverse complement.
GAGCTACTGATCTGATCTGATCTGCACTTTCTAGTTCTTGTTTGCGGTTCTCTGACTCCGCTGGGATTTGCTGACGGTGCGAGGAGCATGAACTCAGGAGAAAGGATCGAGCTGGTGGGCAAATGGGAAGAAATGTAACCTGTGCCCGCCAACGTGGTCCAAATGGAGCCCAAGGAAGCGGTTGTGTGTGTGTGTGTGTGTGTGTGTGTCCGTCTGTCTGTCTGCGGGTAAGCCCTCTGTGTGCTCTGAGTTTGGGACTTTTTCCGTGGGGCGGGTGGGGGGGGGGGCTGCTGACCGTGTGCGCAACAGCATTAAAACTATGTCGGTCACGGCAGCTGGGAGGGAGAAAGAGGATCAGAAAGGAAAACAGACGCCGCCGGGGTCAGAAGAGGCCGGGAAGCGAAGGCCCCCGGGCGTGATCAAAGAGGCCGCGAGATTGCTAAAGCCCAGGCAGAAAGAACTGATGGAAAGCGCGGGGCCCGCGGCATCTCCGCCCGCCTCCCCGCCCCGGGCTTCCGGGCGCGCGCGGAGGGCTGGAGAGGGGCGGGGAGGGGCGGCGCGAATGCAAACCTGGAGGGCGCGCGGCGGCAAGCCTGGGGACCTCGGCGAGCTGGCCGGTAGGGCGCGGGGCCGGGGGCCGGGGCGCAGGGCTGGAGCCGGGGGCGCGGGGCCGGGCCGGGGGCGCGGGGCTGGTGGGGCGGCGCGCTCCGGGGCTGCGCAAACCACTGGGAACCCCTGTCCAGAGGGCGGCTGACCCTGTGCCGGGGGCCGGGGGCCGGGGGCCACGGGTCGCGGGCAGCGAGGTGGGGGCGGGGAGCGGGTCCCGGGTGCTTTTTCCGGCGGATGGTGATGGGAAGAGGGGCGCAGGGGGGGTGGGGTGGAGGTTTTGGGGGTCCCAGATTTGGATCGCGGGGGATCTTGAGCGGGGTAGGGGGCTTGGGGGGATGTTTTTTCCATTAGCCCTGCCGGCGGCGTGACTCATCAGCCCACGTGACCTAGGGAAGCTGACAAGATTCCCGGAGCTTCTGTCAGTGAACTGGGAAGACCCACTTAACCAAGTTATTGGCAGGCTCAGGGAGGACTCTTGTGGGGTCCCCCAGCCTCTGTGCCTGGCCCAGAACTGCTTCTTCCTTAGCGACCGCGGCTCTGAAACTGGGGCTCAGCTCCAGCTTCCCCAGCTGTTGCCAGCTGTGGGATGAAGGTTTGTAACTGTGTCTAGCAGTTGGGCTCTGTCCCACAAAGAACCCCTGGTCTGCCCTATCTTGCCCACAGCACCCCGTGGACCGAGCAGCCTCCGCCTGACTTCACAGGATCCAGAGAAGCCCTGTGGATTACTGTCGAGCAAGCCTGAAACAGCCAGAAACCAGAGAGCCAACCAGACCCTAGGAATATCTCCAAGGGCTCGGACGCCAGGCCTGGGTAGCCCGGAGGCCAGCAGTGGGATCGCGGCATCGGCTCCCCCGGCGGCATGCAGGGCCGCCGCCTGCCCTTCCGAGTGGCCACGCTGGTGACAGGGCTCCTAGAGTGCCTCGGCTTTGCGGGTGTCCTCTTTGGCTGGACGTCTCTGGTGTTTGTCTTCAAAAAGCAGCATTACTTTGAGGAGCTGTGTGAACTGGATGCTGGGTCGCTGGGCAATGCCACCGGGCTGGATGGTAAGGGAGCAGGACCGTCTCTGAATCTGGTTCCCAGGTGGTGGGAAGAAGGGCTAGACAGGACTCCGGGCCC
>NW_011494387.1:65389-66435 GCF_000754665.1 Bison bison bison | reverse complement strand
ATGGAGGAGGCTGCCCTGGACTGGGAACAGGCTGGGTGCCTGCCTGCCAGGAAGGCTGGGACGGGTGGGGGGTGGCCCGTCTGCCTGGACTCCTGAGACGGGCCCGTCTCTCCTCCAGAGTGCAGGGCCCGGGACGAGCGGTTCTCACTCATCTTCACCCTGGCCTCCTTCACGATCAACTTCATGACCTTCCCCACGGGCTACATCTTCGACCGTTTCAAGACCACCGTGGCCCGCCTCATCGCCATGTAGGTCCCAGGGGCACCGGGCCAGGGCTGGGCAAGGGGACTTTGGGCAGAGGCGTTGTTTGCAGGAAGTCGCAGGCCAGGCAGTTGGGCACCTTTGCTCCAGCAGTGCTGCTAGGAACACACCTGGGTGTTGACACCCTGTCTCGGCTTTCCCTGTTCCCTTAGCCCCTTCTTCCCTTTTTTCCCCCGCTTCTCTGTTGCATGTGACACTGGGCTGTTGGTCGTGCTGAACTGGGCAGAAGGCCAGGCCTGCTTCCTGTAGGGGGTGCTGGCCTGCGGCAGGGCTTGTGAAATCAGCAAAGCCTAGAGTTGCCACTGACACCCATGAGACTGGAGCTCCCACTGCAGGGGCGCAGGTTTGATCCCTTGGCGGGGAACCGAGATCCCGAGTGGCGTGGCCACAGAGAAAAACTGAACTGTCTCTGCCTTGGTGCAGGGGACCCCGTGTCTTCATCACACCCAAGTGGCTCCTCGCCACCCTCCTCCTGGCCTCCCCCCAACCCTGTCACTTCCCAGAAGTTAGGCAGGATGGTGCCCCGGGGTGTCTTTGGTGGTGGGGACTTGAGGTTCCCTCCCGTGGGGGTGCCCAGGCCAAGTAGTCGAGGAGAAGGAGGGCCACGCTGGCTCACAGGGGTGCCGCTGAGCTGGCCAGCTTCTGTGATAAGCGGCGGCCTGGTGGGCATGATTAGGACCCAGCGCGGTGTCTCCCTGGAGGTCCGGGGCGTTCAGCTGTTCGAGGGACTGGAGGGCGGCCGGGCCAGGCCATGGCGGGACGGTGGAGCAGGTGCTTGTGTCTCG
>NW_011494387.1:55097-65171 GCF_000754665.1 Bison bison bison | reverse complement strand
CTGGGTGTCTTAGGTGTGTGCCAAGTGCTCAGTTGTGTCCGACTCTCTGCGACCCCCGTGGACTGGAGCCCGCCAGGCTCCTCCGTCCATGGGATTTCCCAGACAAGGATACTGGAGCGGTTGCCATGCCCTCCTCCAGGGGATCTTCCCAAGCCAGGGATCGAACCCACGTCTCTTCTGTCTCCTGCATTGCACATGGATTCTTTATCCGCTGAGCAATCTGGGAAGCCCTTGGGGGTCTTATAATTTAATTCAATCCTGACACTCTCTCTGGAGGCCCTACAGCAGACCCCACAGGTTAAGGGCTCGGTCCCACCAGACCGCGCCTGCCCCCCTAAGATGCCAATTGCAATGGTAGGTCCCCAGGTTCCCCACGCCTGTCTCAGTCAGCTACAACTCTTGAGATGCCCCTGACCTCCTCCTTGGATTCAGTTCTTTGCGAAAGGGCTCGCTGAACGCAGGGAGATGCATTGACCAGTTTCTGAAACGGCATGATAAAGGATACAGATAAACAGCCACTTGAAGAGACACAAGGCCAGGTGGGTGGTGGTTCTGAGCCCAAGAACTTTTGCGTCCCTGTGGGCTTGTGGTGCAGCAGCCTCCTGGTCCGTGGAGGTGTTTGCCAACCTGGGAGCTCTCCAAACTCCACACTTAGGGGATTTTATGGAGGCTTCCTCACATAGGCACAATCCATTATTGAGTCCACTTCCAGCCGTCTCCCCTCTCTGTAGAGAAGTGGACACAGGGGTGGAAATTCCAGGCATCTCATTGTGGCTTTTCCACCCCTCCACAGTTATTTCATCAGAACAGTAGAACAAAAGACGCTCGTAGTGTCTTCTCTGCAGGAACTTATACAATTATTAGAACCCCTGTGTCAAGGCCTGGGGACAAGGACCAAATATGTAGTTCTTGTCATAAATCAGAATATCACACTTAAGCCCTGTTTTTATTACCCCCTGCCTTACAAGATGCCCAGACTTCTAAGAGATCTCAGTAACCTTGGGATCTTGGTCGTGAAATCATAGCATCCTAGAACTTTAAGCCTGGGGTCTGGATCAGTCCAGTCATTTCCTTTACAGAAACAAGCTTCTAAGAGAGAGTAGTACCTTGCCCAAGGTCACACAGCAAGAGCCGTTTGAACTCAAGGTTTTGTAGACCAGGCCCAGACGTCTTTCTTTAAGGGCTTGGCCTCTTGGGACTTCTGGGTTGGAGGACCTGGCTCCACACACCCTTGCCCCGCCACGCTTCTCTCTTTTTAAAGAAACGTTTGTTTGGATGCCTTGGGCCTGAGTTGCGGTGCGTGGGGTCTCGTTCCCTGACCAGGAGTTGAACCTGGGCCCCTGCGTTGGGAGCTCCGTGTCCTGGTCACCAGGTCGCAAGGGGAGTCCCCGGGTTTCTCTCTTCGTGACGACGTTCTCCGTCTCCCCTTCTGTGTTCCAGATTTCTCTACACCAGTGCCACGCTCACCATAGCCTTCACCTCTGCAGGTGAGTGCTGTCGGGAGGGACGTGACCTCGGGCACCTGGTGCATGGGGCAGGGGCAGAAGGGTCATGGAGACACCGGCCCCACAGCTACTCAGATCCACAGACTCCGAGCTGGAAAGGGCCCTTGAGGGCTCTATTGCTGGTCTTTAAAAACAGCTTAGTGAGAAGTGTGAATAATAAGGACAGGGGAGAAATTGCTTCAGAGAGGAAGAACTGATTCAAAAGATTGCATCCTTTTGTTATGTCTTAAAATGTCCTCTCTTTTTAAAAAATGAAATAATAGGGAATTCCCTGGCAGTCCGGTGTGCACTTCTGCTTGTATTCGTGATCCTCGGTTAGAGGACTAAGATTTCACAAGCTGTGCAGCACGGCCAAAGAAAGAGGAAAGAAAGGAAACGATAATATAAATGGTAGTTGTTGAAAATATCCTGACTTAGCAGGGTGCAAACCGACAACTCTATGGTAGTCAAAAAATTTTCCTCTTCAGATTTTACTGGTCTGCGTGCTGTGATGTGCTTAGTCGCTCAGTTGTGTCCGAATCTCTGTGACCCCATGGACTGTAACCCACCAGGCTCCTCTCTCCGTGGGATTCTCCAGGCAGGAACACTGGAGTGGGTAGCCTTTCCCTTCCTCCAGGGGATCTCCCCAACACAGGGATTGAACCCAGGTCTTTGGCATTGCAGGCAGATTCTTTCCCATCTGAGCCACCATTCAATGCCCAATCTGGTTTATTCCCAGCTTTCTTCATGGGGAATAAAGTGGGGAATGTGTAGAGGAGAAAACTGAGGTCAGAAACCCCCTTGCAAAGACTTAGAAAAGGCCCCAGAGCAAGTTAGTGGGGAGTGGGGCTGGGACCCTGGCTGTGCTCTTTGCTAGCAGCTTCTCATTATAGAGGCCAGCAGATGCCTTTCGGTCTTCTCCCCGGAGTCAGGTCTTGGGGCTCAGTTTTGGGGCTTAGGAGGTAAGAGCACCTTGCTCTGCTGTGAGTGGCGGCCGCCCGACGCTGGTGGTCTGCATTGGTGTTCAGTGAACACAGGCCAACTGAGGTTTCTGTCTGAACAGACCTCAGGAGGTAGCCTGGCACCTCAGCCAGTTATTTAAAACCCACTCTGCTCATCAGCACGGCTTTGTCCCTAAAAGTCTGAACATGACTTTCAAGTGGCTAAGTGTGGAGGTAATGGCTGGCTACGTTTTGACTCCCATCTGTGAATCACTGGAGCCACAATTTGCCCTTCCCCCAGAAAATGGGGCTTTTTGATTTTGGAAAAAGTGTTGAGACCACAGTAATGCTATTTTTGAAAGGAACCTCAGCCAACCTTCAGGGTGTTTGGGGAGGCACCTTTTCCAGAGACAGAAATTGAATGGTAAGGAGTGTGAATGCTCTAAAATGAGCAAGTTCACCGTGTGTCTCCAGGTAGGGAACAGTAGTTACTAGAATAATAGTTACTTTGGAGAATATTATTGGGAAGCACACATATGCTATGTTAAGGTTGAATCACTTGGTGGAAATGTTACGCTGTTTTTATTTCTCATTCAGGCCTCTGATTTCACTCAGGAAATCACATAGGGCTGGGGTAATTTTAACACTGGCAAGAGCAGAAATCAGGCCTTGAACATTCTAAGTGTAACTGCATTCAGTTACAATTTATTAACACTGCTTTCATTGTACTTATTTTTATAGTTAGGGCTTCCCTAGTAGCTCAGACTGTAAAGCATATGCCAGCAATGCAGGAGACCTGGGTTCGATCCCTGGGTTGGGAAGATCCCCTGGAGAAGGAATGGCAACCCACTCCAGTACTCTAGCCTGGAGAATCCCATGGATAGAAGAGCCTGGCGGGCTACAGTCCATAGGGTCGCAAAGAGTTGGACATGACTGAATGACCAACACACACGCATTCACAACAAGCAACGCCAGTTAGTTTTCATTGACACTCGTAATGTAAAGATTCCCTTTTTTTTGGCCCCCTCGCTATTTCACTGTGGGATCTCAGTCCCCTACCCGGGGATCGAACCCTGGCCATGGCAATGAAAGTTGGCATCCTAACCACAAGGCCACCAGGCAACTCCACGTATAAAGTTTCCTTCAAAAATAATAGATTCCTTTTGGATAGTGAGTCACATTAAAAAATTTTTTTTTTTTAGCAAATAAGAGAGGCACGGCCTATGGCCCAGATCATGAAGGTGGACAGAAGGCAGTGACCTGAAACGGCACTGGCAGTGCAGGAGACATGGGTTCGATCCCTGAGTCAGGAAGATGCCCTGGAGGAGGAAGGGGCAGCCCGCTGCAGGGTGCTTGCCTGGGAAAGCCCGTGGGCAGAGGAGCCTGGCGGGGCGCAGTCTGTGGGGCTGCACAGCGTCAGACGCGACTGAGCGGCTGCACCAGCCCCAGCCTCTGGTGCTGTTCTTCCTCAGCCCTGCTCTTCTTGCCCAACAGCTGCCAGAGCCACTGGAGTGATTTTTTTTTTTTGCATGTCAGTCTTCTCAAGGGCAAGAAATTCTTTTTATTCATCCTACATTTCTAACGCCAGGCAAACACCCACCACAGAAGAAATGCTCAAAGTCTAATGAACAGAGGAAATGCAGTTTCCGGGCATTTTCTCTCTCAGATCCCACAGCGCCCTAGGAAGGCAGAAGAGCAGGGACTGTTCCCATCTATCAGATGAGATGACTGAGTCGCACTTCAGAGTCCAGCTCAGTGCACTGAGTTAGAGGCTGGGTGTGTGGGCTCAGTCCAGGCTCCTCTCCCCTGCAGTGTCAAGATGAAAAGGATTGCGCGCGATTTAGTGAAGGAAGTGGGCAGCGGGTCGAGTCCTGCCTCTCTCGGTAGACATCCAGCCTGCCGACGACCAAGGGTCATCTTTGATGGGGAGGAGGGTCCCTTTGCAGGAGCATGTGAGGGAGCCTTGACAGTCCCCTGAGACACTTGGAGGGTGCTGGAAGGGCTGCCCAGAATCGGGGCCCTGAGCGCAAGCTTGTGGGGAACAGAGGGGAGCCCCAGAGTGCGGGGCTCCGTGTTTGGGTTGCTGGGTGGCATCACCCCGCCTCTGTCTCGGATGCTTGCAGACTCAGCTGTGCTGCTCTTCCTGGCCATGCCCATGCTCGCTGTGGGGGGCATCCTGTTCCTGATCACCAACCTGCAGGTGTGAGCCCGCCCTGGCCGAGGGCACCTGGCAGGACCTTGGGGTGGGCGGGGGAGGCGCAAGCCCTGCTGCTTTGGCGGCCTCTGATGGCGTGGGCTCCAGCCGGAGTGGCAGCTCCTGGGGTGGAGGGGGGTCTGTGTATGAGGGCCTGACGCTTGCTGGGTGCACGGGAAGTGTTTCACGGGCGAGTGAGTGACTCGGGCTGGTCCTGTGTTCTCCAGATCGGGAACCTGTTTGGCAAACACCGCTCGACCATCATCACCATGTACAACGGAGCATTTGACTCCTCCTCGGCAGTCTTTCTCATCATCAAGGTAGAGGGTGGCAATCGCCTGTGTCCCCTGCCGCTGGTTGGGCCTTGGGGTGGGCCCCAGACATCCATAATCAGCTTCTAGCGTAGAAGGCAAGAGCCTGGACCAAGACGTATTCTTAGAAATGAGTTTCGCCCTGGATTCTTACCTGGACCCTTTGTACAATGCAGTTTATGACAAGATAAACCTTGGCGCCTCCACCGTGTTCAAGTGTGAGTTCAGTAGCATTGAGTTCATTCATGCTGTTGCACGACCACCACCAGCACCCATCTCTGGGACGCTTCTCAACCCTGTGAAGCTCAAACTGTCCATCAAGCAATAACTCCCCACGCCCCATCCACCTCCCGCTGGACCCTGACCACCACTGTTACAATTTCTATTTCTGTGATTTTGGCTACTGCAGGTACCCCTGAAGTAGAATCTCATCCTACTTTTTTTCTTTCTGTGACTGTATTATTTCATGTAGCATCATGTCCTCAAAGTTCACAGTTTGTTTTAGCAGGTGTCAGAGTTCCCTTCCTGTTAAGATTGACGCCTGTTCCGTCGCGCGTGCCACAGTTGTTAATCTGTTCATCCTTGAAGGGACGTTGGTTTGCATCCACCTTTCAGGTGTCGTGAGTAATGCTGGTGTGAACGTGACTGTCACGCTGACCTTTCCCCTCTTGTTTCTGCAGCTCCTTTATGAACAGGGCGTCACCATCAAGGCCTCCTTCCTCTTCATCTCTGTCTGCAGTGCCTGGCATGTCGGGCGCACTCTCCTCCTGATGCCCCAGGGGCACATCCCCTACCCGCTGCCCGCCAACTACCGCTACGGGTAAGGACTGTGAGCTGGGGACGGTGTGGCCAGAGTCCCTCCTCTGACCTGGAGTGGGAAGAGGGTTTGGGACGGATGTGGTTACAGTAGGGCAGAGGAAACCTGTCTCTGGAGAGGAGGACTAGACCAAGGACTAGACCAAGTAGCAGTTAGCTACTGCTGCGTAATGAACGATCCCAAAACTTAAGGGCTTAAAACCTTAGGCATTTATTATCTTCCTAAGTCTAGTGGTAGCTGGCTAGTTCTACTGATCAGGGGGGGCTACTTAGATGCTCTTGACAGACTTCTCATGCCTGCGATCGTCTGGAGGGCTAGCCGGGGGCCGGCTGGCCTAATGGCCTTACTCACAGGGGATTTGTCTGCTTGTCTGGGGTGGCGAGGATATCTGGGTCACGTGGCTCGCATTCTCCAGCAGGCTGGCTGGCACTTCTTCACTTCTTGGTTTCAGGGTTCTAAGAGCATGCAGCAACACGCAAGTTTTCTTCAGGTTTAAGGCTGGATTGGCACACCACTTATTTATTTTTAATAAATTTATGTATTATTGTTTGTTTTTGGCCGTGCTGGGTCTTTGTTGCTGCATGGGCTCTTCTCTGGTCGTGGAGAGCAGGCTTCTTACTGCTGTGGCTTCTGTCGTTGCGGAGCACAAAGTCTCGGGCACACAGGCTTCAGAAACTGCCGCCTGAGGGCTCAGAGCTGTGGCTCCTGGGCTCCATAGTCGTGGCACATGGGTTTAGTTGCTCCATGGCACATGGATCCTCCTGGATCAGGGGTTGAACCCGTGGCTCCTGCATCGTCAGGCGGATTCTCCACCGCTGAGCCCCCAGGGAGGCCCGGTGCATCACTTTTGATGGATCGTCCTGGTTGAAGCCGCTCACGAGGCCAGCCCAGATTCAGGGTTTGGGGAAACAGAGCTGCCAAGTTCCTTTGCAAAGCGTAGAGAAGAAAGCAGATGAAGAAACGGGACCATCTCTGCATCTGCTCAGTACGAGCAGTGGCGCCAGGGGCATTTGCTGGCGGGTCGCTTAATCTCTGGCAGCCTGGCATGTGCTCTGGTTTCATTTCATGGTAGTACTCGGCTGCGTATCTGTATCTCCATCTTCCAGATCAGAACAGTGAGGCTTGGAAGAGTTAGGTCTGAGCCACGTTGCCACAGCCAGGAAGAGGCAGGACTGGGATTGGAACCCACGTCTGTTCTACGCTTCCCATCCTTCTGTTGCTCCCGTATGTAGCTGCAGATTAGAATTGCTGGGATTAACTGGAGATGTTTCTGAAAAAGATAACGGGAGCCTACCTTCCACGCCCAGACCTTCTGACTCCGCTGGTCTGGGCCTGGATGCCAGCGCTGGGGCTGTGAAAAGGTGATCCCAGTGTGCAGTGCCAGGGGCCATTTCGTTTCCCTGCATCCCGCAGGCGTGTCAGGCTCAGCTCCCAGTCCTTGGCTTGGGCTGATAGAGCTTCTGTTTCCACAGTCTCTGCTCCAGGGACAGCCCCCCAGAGGAAGACAAGAAGGAAGCTGAGTCCGAAAAGCTGGAGCTGCAGTCAAAGGGGTTCCTTTCCCCGAAGAAAGGTGAAGCCTGCTGGTTAACCCATTTCCCCCCAAGAACCTGGCCTTCCCCTGCGGCCAGCGTGGTTCGTCACCTCCAGAGCTTTGCCAGGGACTCAGGGCCAGAGAAGGTCAGGTGGCGAAGAGACCTGTAGGATCTTTCCGACTCCCTCAGCCTACCGAGCGTCCAAGAGGGCAACCAGTTTCACTTCATCTCTCCTTTCCGTCCCCAGCACGCCGTAGCCCTGCTCCCCAGAGCTCAGTCTCCACCCTTTGCCTTCCCTTGCCCGCCCGCTCCTAAGCGTGCCTTATCTGTCCAGTATCTGCAGGTCCCGTGGGTCAGCCCTCTCTCACTGCCCCGTCTCCATCTTGCCTCGCCTTTCTGTCTGTTTTGGGTCCTGGGTTACAAACGTCCCAGAGCTCTGTCGGCTGAGGTAGAAACAAGAATAAGACCCTGGGAAGTTCACCGAATGAAGGGAGGAGTGTGCTTGCCAGGCTGCATCCAGGAGGAGCTGAAGCAGGATACCCCTGGGGACCCCAGAGTCAAATCCTCACCACTCTGCCCCTCGAGAAGAACGGTCCCATTGGGCAGCCTGGGGTGAGGCGCAGAGCACTCAGTCCACGGGCTCACCCGTTCCGTGAAGATCAGGGCGGGGAAGGTTTCCGTGGGAGACTTGGAGGCTGGTGCTGAAAGAGGAGTGGGGGGTGCGGAGCCGCTGAAATCCTCGCTGTCCCCGCCATCCCGCACATCGCCTCTGACTTTCTCCTCTCCTTGCCTGTCTTTTCCTCATCCTGCCTGAGAACGATCGGGAAGGTTGGTAGTGCGAGAAGCATCCCAGTGTGAAGGGTCAGATAGTCATCCCAGTGTGAAGGGTCAGATAGTGGACAGCAGAGCATGGGAGAGCTGTGCCCCCACGGTGGTGGGGCTGGGATGTTGCGTGGAGGCGGGGGTGTTGCCCTCGGAGAGTCCGGAGGGGAAGAACGGGTGAGCTCAGAGCTCGGGCTCTCCCGGTAAGACCTGTGCACCCATTCCCCCCGCCCAATTCAACAGTAGCTCTTACCCGAATTTTCTTCCCCCTCATCAGAGACCCCGGGACAGCAGCAGGCACCCGGCTCCTTCTGGAGCCACACCTTCTCTCCGCGCTTTGCCTGGCACGTGGTGTGGCTGTCCGTGATACAGCTGTGGCATTACCTCTTCATCGGCACCCTCAACTCCCTGCTCAACAACTTGGCCAGCAGGGACAGTGCACTAGGTAGGTGGGGGGTCGGGAGGCAGCCCCTCTGTGCATCGCCTCTGGGGACTTGGCACCTCACGTGGTGGGGCGCTGAGCTCAGCAGGGCTCTATGCTCCGAGGGAGGTCTGAGCCCGGGGTGTGCGCTGGAGGGTCAGGCCGGGCAGGGGCGGGTGGGTGGCCTCCTCTGGAAGGCAGTCCTAAAGAGCTCTTGCCGCCCACCCCTCTCTGCCCTCTGCAGTCAGCACCTACACAAACGCCTTTGCCGTGACTCAGTTCTTCGGAGTGCTGTGTGCGCCCTGGAACGGCCTGCTCATGGACCGGCTCAAACACAAGTACCAGGAGGAAGCGAAGAGGACAGGTGAGCCCTGCGCTCCAGAGGGTCAGGGAGCCAGCGTGCGGGAGGCTTTTGTTTACATCCACGCCCATCGTCTTTTTCTTAAATCCTTTTCTACTTGCATCTGTTCACTCATCCTTCCATGACTCATTCACCCATCCATCATTCATCTATACATCATCCATCATCTGTCCTTTTATCCACCCATCACCCGTCCATCCATCACCCATCCATCCATCACTCATTCACCCATCCATCATTCATCTATACATCATCCATCATCTGTCCTTTTATCCACCCATCACCCATCCATCCATCACCCATTCATCCATCACTCATTCATCCATCCATCATTCTCCCATCACCCATCATCTCTCCTTTTATCCACTTATCACTCATTAGTCCATCACTCATGCATCCTTTACTCATCCATCCATCACCCATCCATCCTTCCATCATCCATCCATCCAAACATCATCTGTCCTTTTATCCACTTATCACCCATCCATCCATCACCCATCCATTCATCACCCATCCATCCTTCCATCATTCACCCATCATCCATCATCTGTCCTTTTATCCACTTATCACTCATCCATCCATCGCTCATCCATGTATTACTCATCCATCCATTGCTCATCCATCCTTTACTCACCCATCCATCCAAACATCATCTGTCCTTTTATCCACTCGTCACTCATCCACCCATCATTTATCCATCCTTCACTCATTCACCCTTCCATCATCCATCCTTCCATGCATCATCTGTCCTTTTGTCCATTCATCATGCATCCATCCATCCATCCATCCATCCACCATCCATCCATCATCCATCTATCCATCCACCCACTAGTCACTGAGTGCCAATTACGTGCCAACCATAGTTCCAGATTTCGGTAACAGACCTGACAGTTACGTCCTTGTTCTCACGCTGTTCTAGTCTAGAGAGTAGAGAAATGCAAGTAGTCAAGCTTTGTGGCCCCTGAAATAAACCTGTAGGGAGCTGTGGCCACACAAAGCAGGGCACCTACGCTGTGTCTTCCTGGAGGAAGCGGCCTCTGAGCTCCTAAAGGGAGAGTAAGAAGTGGCAAGATGAAGGCAAGGGCCTGGGATGTGGCCCAGGGGTGCAGCGGGGTCATTGTTCATGGTGGTGAAAGAATGAAACCTTGAGGAAGCTGAGGAGCCCCAGCAGGTGGTTCAGGCACAGGGCGT
>NW_011494387.1:54757-54889 GCF_000754665.1 Bison bison bison | reverse complement strand
ACAGGGCGGCCTGCTCTTTTTGTTGTTTCAGCCTCAAGCCACACGGCCTGTGGGATCTAGGTTCTCCAACCAGGGGGTTGGACCCTGGCCACGGCAGTGAGCTCACTGAGTCCTAACCGCTGGACCACAAGG
>NW_011494387.1:51454-54657 GCF_000754665.1 Bison bison bison | reverse complement strand
CAGAGTCCTAACCGCTGGACCCCAGGGACTGCCGGTACCCCTGGAGTTTCATCTCCCCCGCCCCGCTTCTCTGAGCCACTTCTAAAGCAAAGCTCAGACGTCAGATCATTTTATTTGTAAACACTTCAGTATGTAGTGCCAACAAGTAAGGCCTCTTCTGTTTAAGTGAAGCATCACCGGGAGGAATATCATTATGATGCCTGAGACAGCCTCCGATGATTTCTCAGTGTCATGTGTTCACTCACGTGGTCCAGTTCGGATTTCGCTAACGGTCTCATCTGAGTCTTTCTGTCAGCGGTTTGTTTGTTCAAATTCGGATCCATACAGGGCCACAGTGTAGTAAGTCTCTATCCCCCGCCCCCTTTTTCCGCTTCGTTCACTTACTGACGGGACTGGGTTACTTGTCCGGTCAGGTTTCCCACATTTTGCATTTGGCATCCTTTTCGTGTCATTTTTAAACATTCTTTTGACTGGGCTCTGTCTGTAAACAGGCAGATCGGAGACTCGGTTTGGTATCTTTTGGCAAGAATAACTTGATAGGTGGAGCCGTGGGCTTCCTCCGAGGTCTCATCTGCAGACCCTGGGTACCCGTTGCCTTGTTCTTATGATGTTAGGATTGATCCGTGCACTCAGACATTGTCAGTCTGATCCACCCGTTGTGAAAGGTTCTCATCAGCTGCAGGCCTTGCCGCTACTGATGCTTGATGCCTAGACCCGTTATTTTATTAGGGTTGCAAAACAGAGAATTTCTATGACTATCTTTTCCTTCTGCTTTTCATAGCTAAAACTTTCCCTAGAACGACAAACTTTATTAACTGTTTTGTTTACCCGGAAATAAATGCGTATTTTTTCCTCTGTTTGAGCCTGTCTGGTGGCTCACATGGTGAAGAATCTGCCTGCGGTATTGGAGACCCAGATTCAATCCCTGGGTTGGGAAGATCCCCTGGAGAAAGGGTATGGCAGCCCACTCCAGCATTCTTGCCTGGAGAATCTCATGGACAGAGGAGCCTGGCGGGCTAGTCCACCGGGTCGCAAAAGAGTCAGACATGAATGTGCAGTGGACACTTTTTCCTCCTCTTTACTAGTTTCAGAAAAGTGAGTTGGTATCCAAGCAACTTCCAGGGGTAACCGCTCACGGTTTCTCTTTTGAAATCTTATTTTCAGTATATCTGACGTGTTTCAGTCCGTCTCTGTGACGATCCTTCTTGAGGTTCAGACTCCCTCACCCTTGACCCCTGGGAGCGTGACCAGTCAAGCGTCTGTGTCCTTTACAGAAAGTTACTTTTGGAGAGTGCTCGGGTCCCTTTCACTGGGTATGTTTCCTGGCCCAGACCCGAAACCACCCATGCCTTCAAATAGTCCTGGGTCCCTTTGAATGAGAAGTGGTGTTTAACGATGGCAGTCTGGATGCTGGGGTTTCTAATTCTCCTGGGCTCTCATGGCTTTTAGTCCTCAGAGGTAAAATATAGATAATTTTTTGGATGAAAAGAAAATAAATCATGAATATCTAATACTGATGTTTTAGTTCAAATTTTACTTGATTTTTGCATTTGTGTCTCTTTTCTTCTGAAAATCATGGTTCCTAAAATACTATACATTATACTATATATACATACTGTGTACTGTATACACACACACACATATATATTCTATACATAGTTTTTTAAAAATATATTTTACGCATGACTGCTGGTTTAGCAAGGTCAGTACTGTTACTAATAACAGTGCCGGTGCCGACTGTTGGTACGCCTTCCTTTCCCTCATTCTCATTCTGAAGGTACGTCCCCTAGGATCTGTCCGTCAAAATTATGGTATTTTAAGAGTCAGCAACTGGATACAAAAAGTTGCATTCGTTGGTTTCATCTCGTTGGATTTCTTTTTTTTTCTTTTTGGGGGGGAATGGCCTTGCTTGTTTTCTTCCTATTACTCTGATTTAATTTTTAAGGACATTTTTGTATCAAACGTTGACATTATTCCGAAGCCACAACTGGGAAACGGGAACCAGCCCACCGCATTTGTTTCCTCCTCGGTCCCCTGGCCTCCCTTCCTGCCCTTGTTTGGTAATTGCTTTTTTTTCCCCCTTAAAGACAGACTCGTTTGCATAAACAGCTTCCCTTTCTTAGGTAAAAGGCGGCAGCCAGGACCGCCCCTCGGCAGGACTCCATCCTTCCGTGACTGTTGTTGTTTAGTCGCTCTGTCGTGTCTGGTTCTTTGTGACCCTGTGGACTGCAGCCTGCCAGGCTCTGTCCATGGGGTTTCCCAGGCAAGAGCACTAGAGTGTGTTGCCATTTCCTTCTCCAGGGGATCTTCCCGACCCAGGAATCGAACCTGCGTCTCTTGCGTTGGCAGGCAGCTTCTTTACCCCCTGAGCCCCCAGGCAAGCCCTCTGCCTTTGTCTGCTGCCTCGTTCTGTTACCGTCTGCCACAGTCACTCGCCTCCTGCAGCTTCTTTCCCCCTGAGCCCCCAGGCAGCCCTCTGCCTTTGTCTGCTGCCTCGTTCTGTTACCGTCTGCCACAGTCACTCGCCTCCTGCTGCCGGTTTGGACACCTCCGGTCTTCTGCTGGAACCCATGGTCCTGCCCGGAGTATCTGGCTGTAGGCTGTGATCATCTATGAGTGGCTGACGCTGGCCTGTGATTAACATGAGTCGCTGGAGATGGAGGCATGGGTACATGTTTGAATGGTGTTTTGGTTCAGTTTAGTTCAGTGGCTCAGTCGTGTCCAACTCTTTGTGACCCCATGAATCGCAGCAGGCCAGGCCTCCCTGTCCATCACCAGCTCCCGGAGTCTACCCAAACTCATGTCCACTGAGTCACTGATGCCATCCAACCATCTCATCCTCTGTCATCCCCTTCTCCTGCCTTCAATCTTTCCCAGCATCAGGGTCTTTTCCAGTGAGTCAGTTCTTCTCATCAGGTGGCCAAAGTATTGGAGTTCCAGCTTCAGCATCAGTCCTTCCAATGAATAGTCAGGACTGATTTCTTTTAGGATGGACTGGTTGGATCTCTTTGCAGTTTAAGGGACTCTCAAGAGTCTTCTCCAAATGTTTAGGAAGTGAGTTATCCGCGTGTACTGATGAATTGGAGATGGGGTGTATGGAGAGAAGGGGTCAGCGTGGCCCCCCGCCCCCTGGGCGTCCCGTCAGCCTCCTGTCTCCCTTTCGGTACAGGGGCCACGCTGACCCCTTCTCTCCATACACCCCA
>NW_011494387.1:44583-51298 GCF_000754665.1 Bison bison bison | reverse complement strand
TGCGGGTGGAGAAGTCCGGGGAGGAGACCCAGATGCCGGGGGAGGCGCGCTGGAGGCTGTGGGAGGGGCAGGGCCTTCACATCCATGTGCTGGGGGCGGAGAAGTCCGGGGAGGAGACCCAGATGCCGGGGGAGGCGCGCTGGAGGCTGTGGGAGGGGCAGGGCCTTCACACCCACGAACGCCCTCCATGTCTGCTCCCTGCCGCCTCTGTGATCTGCCTGGCGAGCTCCTGTTCGCCCTGCAACGCCCACTTCTGCTGTAGCCCTCCCAAGGAAGAGCAGAAAGAAAGCCTTTTCCTTCCTTGTGGCACTCTGCTTCTTTCTTCTTTTTTTGGGGTGGGGGGATATTTTCTTGGCCCTGCCGCACTGCTTGTGAGATCTTAGTTCCCTGACCAGGGATCGAACCCACACCCCTTCCCTGGGAAGTGCAGCGTCTTAACCCACTAGACCAGCAGGGAAGTCATTATTCTTGCTGCTTCTGCTGGGGCATGCATCATTTAGTATATGGTGGATGTATCTGTGTCTTTTTCCTGAGACCTCCTGGGGCCCAGCCTGCGTCTGGGGCCCTGCTGTTTTCCCCGGGTCGAGCGCGGGGCCTTCTCTGTGCTCCAGCAGAGGTGAAGGGGGGGCCCTGTGGGTGTGAGTAAGTGCTGGCTGGCTGAGACTAGGGGAATGGGAGCAGGGGGCTGACCAAGACCCACCAGAGCCAGGCCCTTCCGTGGAGCGAGGGTCCCCAGAGCCGCTGGAACCTCCTTTGCCCGCCCCCGTGCAGGTTCCCCTCGGAGCACTTCGGGAAGCTGTTTGGACTCGTGATGGCCCTGTCGGCCATCGTGTCTTTGCTACAGTTTCCCCTCTTCACCCTCATCAAAGGCCCCCTCCAGAATGACCCGTTATATGTGAGTACTGGGGGGCGGGGACCCTGGCCTTAGACTCAGATCGGGGCGACTTTGTCAGTCTCCAAGCCTGGCCGGGGTGGCCTGGGTGTGGTTCCCGCGGGAACGTTTCTGCACATGGCTACGTCCTGGGTCTTGCTTTTCCAACGGGAGTCCGTGGGAGAACCTATCGTGTGCCGGGGATCCCCGAAGCCAAAGGGTTAACGTGGATGGCCTCCCAGGTCATCGGGGACTCTGCAGACCTCAGTTTCTCCACCTGTGAAATGGGCACAGCTTTCCTCCTTGCCCTGCCCTTAGGCGGGTGGAACGAAAAGTCACCCGGAATCCATCCCATAGGGCACCGTCAGGTCTGAGTGGGATGCAGAGGAGAAACCCGGCGGGATTCTGGTCCCTGCATGATGGTGGACTTGGCCTCACTGCCCCCTCACCCTGCAGGCAGGATTCTGGTCCCTACATGGTGGTGGACTTGGCCTCACTGCCCCTCACCCTCCAGGTGAACTTAATGCTGGTGCTGCTGACTCTCCTGACATTCATCCACCCCTTCCTGGTGAACCGGGAGTGCCAGCGGAAGGAAAGCCCCCGTGAGGTCGCCTAGATCAGAAGCCCCCTCTTTGCTGCCCCGAGGATGTGTCATCTTCCTCCCCCTCGGAGAACCCCACATCCAGGAAGACTTGGCCCACCCAGGCTGCTTATATTAAGTAACCATTTTTCTTTCCATAAGACTTTCGTTTTCACCTGCCTGCCAAGACTGCTTATCCGCAAAATGGGAGCAAAGGCACAGAAAGGCTTTCAGTGTCAGAGGCAGGAACAGCTGGCTCTGGCGAATGCTTGGCCCGAGGCGGGTGATGGGATGGTGAGCTGTGTCTCCTGCTTCTCCGGGTCTCTGTCCCTGAAGCCTGAGCCCGCCTGGATGCTGTGCGCCAAATACGCTTCCCGGTGAAGGCTGAGGCTGTCCCGCTACTCAGCGTTCAGCAGTGGCACCCAGCTTGCCCCCAGGGGCCCAGAGGATGAGCCCGGGGGGAAAGAGAGGCAGGTGGGTTGGGGCGGGGGTCCCAGGTCTGCTGTTGATGCCGAGTGGCCTTGAGCAGACCCTTCTCCCCTCGGAGCGCCGGTTTCCCATTTGTGAAAGGAGAGGGGGTTTGGAGTCGGCCTTCCCTCCAGCATTCGTGTTCCACTGGATTGGCCCAAAAGTTCATCTGAGTTTTTCGTAAGATGTTATGGGGGGCAGGAGGAGGGGGCAGAGATAACCCGAACAAAGTTTTGGGCCAGTAGAAGTTTTTCAGAACAGTGTCAGCCTGCCCACCCTTAGAGCCGTGAGAACCACCTGGCTTGCTGGACCCAGGGGTCTCTGATGAAGCCTTTCAGGGAGGTTTTCTTCAAGAAGGGAGATGATTGGTTTTTATAACATTGAGTTATGTCCTAAATCATTTCATTAAAAGAAATAAAGCTTTTCTGTCTAAGACAACTGCTGCTCCCAGGCTTTGGGGCCGTGGTGGTGTGTGTGCATGCCTGTGTGTTCCAGCCCAGACCTGGCCCGGGGGCGTGGACGTGGGCGGTGTGGAGGTGGCTGGCCGCAGCCCCAGGCATGGCAGCTGGACCCAGGGTGGGGCAGGAGCCTCAGACTGGGGTCCGGCCACCTGGTCCCAAAGCCTGGGCTGGGGGGCCCCCAGGAATGCCCTGCCTTGCCCGCTCTTGCTGTCCACCCTGCCCCCACCCTGCTGTAACACGCGCCTGCCCCCACCCCCCAGCTGGACTCAGAAGGTCTGACCCTTGCAGCAGCTGGGCAGGCCCCTGAGGTCCTTAACTGCTGGCTGCGGTGAGTCCTTTCCACCCCGGAGGCGCCTGCGAGAACTGAAGGTGGTCTCCACTGTCTGGTGTGTGCTGGGCACCCTGGAGCATTCGTTGGTGAGGGGCGGGCTGGGCGAGATGGGAGAAAGTCTGCAACACGCCCGGGGTTTGACTCCTCTTCTCCAGGAGAGGACTGAGGACTGACTCCTGCCTTCAGTCAGTCTGTGATTACTGAGCTGCTGTGGGGTCTGTTCTAGGCACTGGGGCATCGAGAGAGGTGCCCGAGAGTCTGAAGCCAGCTCTTCTCTGAGCTGCCGAGGGCTAATTTTCCGGGGCCGGGCCTGGGTGTGCAGATGACATGATTGCTGATAGATGCTTTCATCCGGTAGTCTTGCTCAGAAGCTTTCGGTGGCTCTCTGTGGCCCTTGGGGTGGAGCCTAGATGCCAGCCTGGCAGTGCGGATGGCCGGTCAGCAACGTGATTCCAGTTCCCCCTCCGATCCTCACCTCCTGGGGCCCAGCTCATCCCCGTGGGCCCAGGTGTGCGCTCTAGCATCTGCGAGCCTGCCCGTTCCTCCCTCCCAGCCCGTCTCTGCCAGGGAACTCTGCTGGGTCCACAGGGGTCCGGCTCGAAACGCCATCTCCTCTGAAAGCCTTTCTGCGGCTTTCAGCAGCCCTGAGTTCCCGGGCCTTGGTCACACCCTTCTTGGAGACGGGCCCCCGCCTCCTCTCTTGGCCCCTTTTCCCATTTGGACAGAAAGGCCCAGGAGGCAGCCTCTGGGTCTCACCCCGGCTCAGGGAATAGCGGCTGCTTGCCAGGTGCGCGGTGCCAGTTACTGCCTGTTGGAAGACTGATCACTGAATGAGTGGAGTCTTGTTCTGGCTTCAGCTTTAACAAGGGACAGAGCAGGGCACACAGGGTGTGGTGGGGAGGGCAACAATCGACTAGGAGCCAAGGCAACCCTCTTGGCATCCCGGCTTGGTCACCAGTGTGACCTTGGAGGGACCGCTTCTCCACCTCTCGGTTATTTGTCAGTGTGATTGGGGAAATAGACCTGCTTCTCTGGACTGGATTAGAAGTTAGGTCAGGTGCCTAGACACGGGGGGTACCTAACGGATCAAAGCTATCATTACAGTTAATGTCTTAAATTTTGAAAGGATTGCCTTGTGTCCACCAACTGGTGGACGAATTAATAAAATGGTATGACCATACAGTGGACTCCTGCTTGGTGATACAAAGGAATGAGATATTGATACATGCGACCACACGCATGAACCTTGAAAACATGCAGAGTGAGAGAAGACAGGGACCATGAGGGTAGTACGATTTTCATTCAGATACGAAACATCCAGAACAGAAAAATCCATAGAGGCCTTCCCTGGTGGCTCAGCTGGTAAAGAATCCGCCTGCAATGCAGGAGACCTGGGTTTGATCCTGGGTTGGGGAGATCCCCTGGAGAAGGGAATGGCTAGCCCCTTCAGTATTCTGGGCTGGAGAATTCCATGAACTGTGTAATCACAAAAAGCCGGACACGACTGACTTTCACAGAAGGGAAATGAGAACTCTTAGGGCTGGGAACGTGAGCTGCTTCTCACTGACTCATCTTCCCCAGAAATCACCCCTGACTCTGGATAGAGGTGTTCTCTGCACTTCCTGAAGGATCCAGGCACTTGCATTTTTTTAGTAACAGCTTTATGGGGATAGAACGCGTATACCATACGATCCACCCATGTAACGTGCACAGCGCATTGGGTTTTAGTGCACTGAGCTGTACCACCGTCTCCATCGTCAAGTTCAGAGCGTTTTTATCATCCTAGAAACCCTTCTGTGAGTTCCTCCTCAGATGCGATCAACTGCTCTTTGCAACAGGGAAGTGAGCTCTCCGGGGGATTCACGAGGGTAGGTTCCACTCAGCAGCAGGTGGGCAGTGCCACCCTGCTCTCTGCTGCCAGCCTCAGCAGACAGGGACCGCTGCAGGCGGTGCCAGGCGGGGTCCTCTGGGGCAGGGGACAGTCCACCCAGAGGGAGAGGAGGGCGCCTGCTGCCCCCAGGACAGGGACAGTGTGAGTCAGCAGCTGCGTGTGGCCATCTGCTTTCACCACCAACTTGCGGAAGAGGACAGCGAGGCTGTGACGGCAGGCTTCACCAGGACCATCCAGCTAGTGCCTCGTGGAGCTGCTGCCTTAGCCCACGTCCGGGGACTCCCTGGGTGCTCCAGTGGCAGAGCCTGTGCTCCCAGTGCAGGGGGCTGGGGTCCAACCCCTGACCAGGGAACGGGGGTCCTACGTGCTGCAATGAAGACGCTGCATGCTGCCACTGAGGCCTGGTGTGCCAAGTAAATAAATAAAACAGATTAAAAAACCCTGTATCTGTCTGACTCCTAAGGTCACGTTCCTTTTAGGTGTGACCTTTTCTTTACGTTCTTATTTTTATGCCGTAAGTTTATTTACAAACCTGTCTAGGATGAGTTTGATCCTTTTTTCAGAGGTTACATCTCTTCATGTCTGTCTCGTGGATTATTTGTTAAGCAGTTGGTGTCTTGATGTCAAGGAGGGCTGCGCCTCCACACCCAAAGAACACAGTCATCACAGCTCGTCACCTCCCACTGAACACGGCGTATTCTTCCCCAGACTCCTCACGGTGGCTCCTGTGGACACACAGATTGAAATCCTCTGGCTGCCCTGTGCCCACCCAGCGCTGTCAGAAGCTCTGCAAAAGATGCAGAGACCAAAGGTGGAGGGCAAGGCGGCTCATGCCACCTGCGCCTCGGCCTTTCCTTCACACTCTCGGCGTTCGTTCTTGTGTCAGAAAGAGACAGCTGTTGTAAAGCAGGTCAGAGAATAAAGAGCCACATGATAGAGGGTTATCACTGTTCATTTCAGTACCCAGAAATGCCCGCATTAGCACGGGGCCCTGTGTGCCCCCCAAGGTGCCACTGTGTGTGTAATGACGGAAACCACCTCCCAAGCCCTTCTTTACAGCATCACGCCGCTGTCACAGCCGTGGCTTTAAATGGCCACTCACACCCGCGTCTGATGGCCATGGCACAGTGACCTCCCGGCTCCCCCTGGGTCGTGGACGATGTGCCTCTGTCTCTTCTGTCCCCCCAGGGCTGCCCGGGCGGGGGTCCCAGATGGCAGAGACTCGGGAGAGGGGTGGAGGGCGGCAAGTCGGGGCTGTGAACAATAACAGCCGGAGAAGCCCCTTGGGAGTTTCTGGGGGAACCCCATCACGGTGCTTAATCCTCTTCCCTTGGGCTTCCCTGGTGGCTCGGCTGGTCAAGAATCCGCCTGCAATGCGGGAGACCTGGGTTCAATCCCTGGGTTTGGTAGATCCCCTGGAGAAGGGAAAGGCTCCCCACTGCAGTTTTCTGGCCTGGAGAATCCCATGGACTGGATAGTCCATGGGTCGCAAAGAGTCAGACACGACTGAGCGCCTTTCATTGGTCTAGGGCTGACTGTTCTCCAGTCTGAAGGTGCTGGCTGCCTGCTTCACAGGGCGGTTTGTCCTCTGCTGATTCGAAACCCAGGGTCCCTGCAGGGATGGCCTGGAGCTCCTTTCCCTGCCTGTCTCTCCGGGCCTAGATGATCCCCGAATGCATCAAGTGTGACTTGGGCACAGCCCCAAGTCCCTCCTTGAATGTTCTGCGGGAAGAATGCTTGCTTTCCAGCACCAAGTCCAGACTCCGGTCCTCTGTTGGTGATGAGGAGTTCCAGATGGGCCGCGTCTGACCACTCCTGGCCCATTGCTGCCCACCGTGGGGCCGACTCGCCGGGACTGTGCTCAGGGCCCTCTGCATTCCCTTTCCTGCGTCCAGGGTCACCTCCCAAGCCTGAAGGCGGACTCAAGCTGTAGGTGCAGGGGAAAGGCTCAGGGCGTCCCAGACACGGTCCTGTGTGACCTCAAGGCACCCCTTCATCCCCAGAGCCTCAGTTTCCTCACCTGCGATGGAGACGATAGACAGCACAGGGCTGGTTGGAGAGACTAGAGAGGACTCGGGGAGTAAAACCTGGAGGCAGCTGGATTCTCCCCGAC
>NW_011494387.1:41090-44483 GCF_000754665.1 Bison bison bison | reverse complement strand
TCCACGACCAGCTTCCGGCTCTCTCCCCCCAGAGCTCGGGACTTGGTTCAGGTGCCTCTGTTTCTTCATCTGTAAACTGAGGATAACAATAGAATTGGATCTTGGGGTTGGGAAGATGAAGTGAAGTAGTGACTTCAAAGCACTTGGAACACGACATAAACTGCCTTGCTTCTGGCAGGCAAGCACCGCATGTTATCGGCAGCATCTGTGATTCCCTGGGGGGCAGACGGAGCGAGAACTCCAGGCCTGGGGGAGCCTGGAACGCCACTGCCTTGGTTCAGGGCAGAAACCAGCTCGCAAGCATTTGTCGGAACTCGTTTCTGTCTGACAAAGCAGGGCAGATCCTCTTAAATTGTGTAGAATGGGAAAGCTTCAAGACAAAAAAAACACAAAACTTTCTAACTATCCCAAATCTTAAGCCAGTGAAAAATATCAACCTTCATATTCATTTCTTGCCCTACTCTTTGCTTCTGCAGTAGTCAGCACAGGAAATCTGTGGGCACAGAGGGATTGGGTTGTGGATTCCTTCCGGGGCCAGGGGTCAGGGATGGCTGGGGTCCAGGAGGGAGTGCAGACAGCCAGCCCTGCACTCTGTTCTGTCCTCAGGCTGTGTGTTCTTGAATGGGTCACAGCCTCTCCCTGCTGCTGAGGATGAAGAGGCTTCACGTGAAAAGCACTTGGCCCTGGCTCATAGCAGGTCCCGGAGTAACTTTTATTGTTAATATATGCACAATATCACCTTAAAGGTCAAATGCACGTTTTTGTTTGTTTTTTTTTCTCTTAATATATATTTTATTGAAGTACAGTTGACTTACAATGTTTCAGATGCATAGCAAGGTGATTCAGTGATACTTACACACATATATTATTTTTGAAATTATTTTCCATTAATGTGTATGCTTTAGAAGTGAAAGGATTATACTCTCCTTGCTTGGAAGTATCGCACCCAACCCATGGTTAACTCCTGCAGTTAACTCCTTTCAGCTCCTACCTCCCTTCTTTCCTTTCCAGCCTGTTACCCTGTACGGATTTTCATTGTACCAGGCACTTGTCTAGCACAGAGCTTGTTACAGTTGCAGTTTAATGTACAGATTAAAAAATAATAATAATGCAGGACTTCCATCAGTCTTGGAATTCCAGGTAGGCAGTAATTGTATCTTTTTTTTCCTAATGATAGAGTTATCTTTTTAAAGTAATTTTTAAGAAATGTATTTGTTTTTGGCTGTGCTGGGTCTTCCTTACTGTGCTCCTGCAGTTGAGGTGTGTGGGCTCCGTGGTTGCAGCTCGTGGGCTCTAGAGCTCGGGCTCAGGAGTGATGGCCCATGGGCTTTGTCGCTCTGTACCTTGTGGGTCTTCCCGGACCAGGGACCACAGCTGTGTCCCCTGCGTTGGCAGCAGATGCTTAACCACCGAGCCACCAGGGAGGCCCAGTGTCTTTTATTACCCCTTGTATCCTCAGGGCTTTGCCCCCTCCCTACCTGGCACAGAGGACTTCCCTTCTGGTTCAGCCGGTAAAGAATCTGCCTGCAATGCAGGAGGCCTGAGTTTGATCCCTGGGTAGGGAAGATCCCCTGAAGAAGGGAAAGGCTACCTACTCCAGTATTCTGGCCTGGAGAATCCCATGGACTGTACAGTCCATGGTGTTGCAAAGAGACAGACACGACTGAGTGAATTTCACTACCTGGCTCAGAATTGTCCTTCAATCGTTCAGTCGTGTCTGACTCTTTGCGACCCCGTGGACTACAGCACGCCAGGCTTCTCTGTCCTTCACCATCTCCCGCAGCTTGCTCAGACTCATGTCCATCAAGTCGGTGATGCTCTCCAGCCAGCTCATCCTCTGTCATCCCCTTCTCCTCCCGCCCTCAATCTTTCCCAGCATCGGGGTCTTTTCAAATGAGTTGGCACTTTGTATCAGATGGTCAAAGTTTGGAACTTCAGCATCAGTCCTTCCAATGAATATTCAGGGCTGATTTCCTTTAGGATGGACTGGCTGGATCTCCTTGCAGTCCAGGGGATTCTCAAGAGTCTTCTCCAGAACTACGTAAGTTTGAAGGCATCAGTTCTTCTGCGCTCAGCCTTCTCGTTATGGTTCAACTCTCACATCCATACATGACCACTGGAAAAATATAGCTTTGACTAGATGGACCTTTGCTGGCAAAATAATGTCTCTGCTTTTCAATACTCTGTCTAGGTTTGTTATAGCTTTTCTTCCAAGGAGGTACACAATAGAGGTTCAAGAAATACTGGATATAAGAGACACAGGAAGAGAGAGAGAGATGAAGGAAGGAAGAAAGGGAGGGGAAGGAAAGAAGGAGGGAAGGAAATGAATGACTGTTTGAAGGCAGGGGCACCTCTTTCACCTCCACCACCCTGAGATCTCCATTTGCCATTGGCAGGGACTTGCTTGAGAAAAATGCAGGATGACTTGAACTAGGAGGCTTTGGAGAAGGTTGAAGGTGTCATGTTGGGGAAGTGGATGGAATCACTGTATGTTTTATGACAAGACAACAAAGACTGAAGCATAAAAAACAGAAAACTTTTCTCCTTGGTTTGGCCTCCCCGCTCTGGGAGTGAAGATGTGTGTTGTGTGTAGGCATTAATCAGACTGCCTGAGGAGACAACATTCCTTCTTAATCTCACAAAGGGTCGCAACTCCTTAGGCGATAACCTTCCTTCTTAAACTTGGAAGAGGTCCCAGGGACCTCTATATATGTAGATATGCTCACTATATGTGTAGATCTGGATTGTGCAAGCTGTCACTGAAAGTGAAAGTGTTCATCACTCAGTCGTGTCCGACTCTCTGTGACCCCACAGACTGTAGCCCACCAGGCTCCTTTGTCCATGGAATTCTCCAGGCAAGAATACTGGAGTGGGTTGCCATTCCCTTCTCCAGGGATCTTCTGAACCCAGGAAAATCCCACATGTTGTGTTAATTTCTTCTGTACAGCAAAGTGCATCAAGGAAAGGGCACTCTAGACAGTTGAAATGGTGTCTGAGAGCTCATAGTATATTTGGGAAATAGCAGGGTGCTCAGTATGATGGGAGCAGTGTGTGTGTGTGTGTGTGTGTGTGTGCGCACGCATGCCTGTGTATGTGTTTGGGGAGATGAGGTTGTAGGGCAGTGACTCAAGTAGCAGGTGGTTCTGCCCCTCAGGGGGACATTTGGCAATATCTGGAGGCATCTTTGATTGTCCCAACTTGGGGGGAAGGTACAACTGGCATCTAGAGGGTGAGGGCATTGCTGCTAAACCCCAACCCGGCACAGGATAACACCTCACAACAAAGAAGAATCCGGTCCCCAGTGTCAAAAATGCTCAGGTTGAGGTCAGGAGGGGCCAGATCAGAAAGACAGTATTTGTTAGAAGTACTTGACAAGTGTTTGTGTGATGAGCT
>NW_011494387.1:40162-40403 GCF_000754665.1 Bison bison bison | reverse complement strand
TGACAGATGGCCCGTGGTTGGTTCGAAGATGAGATGGGGAGGTGGTCCAGGTGACAGATGGACCGTGGTTGGCTAGAAGATGAGATGGGGAGGTGGTCCAGGTGACAGATGGACCGTGGTTGGTTAGAAGATGAGATGGGGAGGTGGTCCAGGTGACAGATGGACCGTGGTTGGTTAGAAGATGAGATGGGGAGGTGGTCCAGGTGACAGATGGACCGTGGTTGGTTAGAAGATGAGATGG
>NW_011494387.1:32039-40062 GCF_000754665.1 Bison bison bison | reverse complement strand
GTGTGTGTGTGTGTGTGTGTGTGCGCACGCATGCCTGTGTATGTGTTTGGGGAGATGAGGTTGTAGGGCAGTGACTCAAGTAGCAGGTGGTTCTGCCCCTCAGGGGGACATTTGGCAATATCTGGAGGCATCTTTGATTGTCCCAACTTGGGGGGAAGGTACAACTGGCATCTAGAGGGTGAGGGCATTGCTGCTAAACCCCAACCCGGCACAGGATAACACCTCACAACAAAGAAGAATCCGGTCCCCAGTGTCAAAAATGCTCAGGTTGAGGTCAGGAGGGGCCAGATCAGAAAGACAGTATTTGTTAGAAGTACTTGACAAGTGTTTGTGTGATGAGCTCCAGGTTTTAGGAACTCATTTTAACAGCATCCAGACAATGTATCAGAGATGGGGGTAGGTTATAGGAAGAGGAGGAAGGGAAAGTGATTTGAGAGCCATTGAAGTGGTCCAGGTGACAAATGGCCAGCGGATGGCTAGAAGATGAGATGGGGAGGTGGTCCAGGTGACAGATGGACCGTGGTTGGTTAGAAGATGAGATGGGGAGGTGGTCCAGGTGACAGATGGCCAGCAGTTGATTAAAAGAGGGGCGGAGGAGGTGGGACTGGGTAGGGAGACAAGATGGTTAAGGTGCTGAGACTGGATGTACGGGTGATGGAGAGGGTGGGTGGAGGACGGCCCCGGGGTCTTGGCTTGGGGGTATGAGTGCAAGGTGATGACTTCTCCAGAGGAAGGGACCACACGAGGAGGAGCAGGTGTGTGTGTGTGTGTGTGTGTGTGTGAGACGAGTCAATCGGACACGTGTTGAATTCATAACACACGTGGGACACCCGAGTTGGAAAGCTTATCGGGTGACTGGATATGTGAGTCTGTAGTTGTGGACCACACCTGGTGGATGGCAGGTCTGGGGCTGGAGATGAAGATTTCGGAGTGATGAGAGTATATATATTGCAGCCTGAGACACAGGGGTGGATGGGCTAACCCACAGAGCATGTATGGAGTTAGGAAAGAAGGGCACCAAGAAGCCAGTGGATGGCCAATATTTAACTTTCTGGAAGAGGAAGAGGAGCCCCTCAACAGAAGCTGGGAAGGAGTGGCTAGAAAGGTTGTTAAGAAAAGACGCTGTTTTTAAGAAGGAGGAAGTAAAGAGATACCAGGCGCCACAGAGGTCAGGCAGGACACGAACTGAAGTGTCTGTTGGGTTTGGCAATCAGGCAGCCAGTGGGGGCCTTGGCAAGAGTAGCTTCTGTGGAGCATCGCAGGGTGGGCAGAAACCAGAGTAGTCTGGTAATATAGTGTAAGGAGTCGGGGCGGTTGAGTTGCTGGCCGGTTAACTCTATGCTATGGCCTTCCCTGATAACTCAGTTGGTAAAGAATCCACCTGCAATGCAGGAGAACCTAGTTCTATCCCTGGGTCGGGAAGATCCACTGGAGAAGGGATAGGCTACCCACTCCAGTATTCTTGGGCTTCCCTTGTGGCTCAGCTGGCAAAGAATCCACCTGCAATGCAAGAGACCTGGGTTTAATCCCTGGGTTGGGAAGATCCGCTGGAGAAGGGAAAGGCTACCCACTCCAGTATTCTGGCCTGGAGAATTCCATGGACTATACAGTCCATGGGGTCACAGAGTCGGACACGACCGAGCGACTTTCACTAAGTCTACACGGCTCATTGGAGGAGCTCGGTTTTGGTGCAAAGAGAATTCACATTGTTCTTTGACTTAACCTCCAGGAAGCACCAAATCACCCATATGCTGGCTCAAATTCCAGCAGTGCTGTGGTTTGTTTCCTAGAAGGGCTTCTCTTCTGCCTCTCCTATCTGATCTGTCAGTCTTTCAGAGCCAAGTCCAAGGAACGCCTTTTCAAAGAAGCCCTCTCTGCCTGCCCTTGCCCTCAATGCAGCTCTGATAGCATTGCTGGAAGCGGGCTCTGGCTGCTCACCGCTCAAACGCCAATAAACAGGCCAGCTTGGTGGGAAGGAAAGATGCCGGCAACTAGAGGCATAGGGCAGACATCAGTCCAGAGGCTGACGCCTCTGCCCCTCAACACTCAGGGGGGCAAGAGCTTTTACAGGCACAGGGAGGGGCTACATGCAGAAACAGCACAGCCAGCCCTGACAGTCGCCTTGAAATTGGTCCTTGGTGGTCTGACCAGCATCATCTGGGGTGTTTCGGGTACAGTTAGTCTTCAGTTGCAGGGTCAGCTCGTTTCCATTCTGAGGTCAGCTCTCAGAATTGCAGCAGAGTTTTCACGGCTGCGGTCCGGTCATCATGTATTACCTTCTCCACCTTAGGGCGGGGAGTGTTTCCGTCTCTGCAAGACAGCTCCCAGGATATGGCTCAGAATGTTATCCACAGCCCTTGAGAGGGAACAAGGTCCTTGACGACGCTTAATGAGGACAGTATTAGTCTTTGATTTCCTTTGTCTCTGCCTTTTCTCACTTCTTTCACTAAACTTACTCTGTGGCTCAGGTTTTTTTCCAGAGACAGAAGGCAGGCTGAGGACATGCGGACAAGGACCACAGGGTCCTGGTCTGTTTCAGCAGCACGGGAAATCGGTGTCTTCCCGCACGTGCAAGATTTAGCCTTCTGTGTCGGCTCAGTACAGGGCCTTGTTTTACTAAGAGATTCATTTTGTTTGTCTTGCTTTATCGGCTACATGAGGCCTTCCTGAGATTAGAGACTCAGAATATTTATTGAATGTATGAATGTATGATTCAGTGCTCAGAAGCTGGCCCACAATAGTGTTCATGGCAGTTGGGGCTCAGAAAGACACCTGTGGAATTCCAATTAATGGACTTATATACTCTGATTTTAACTCAGCCGGACCTTCTCCAGGAAGTAAATTTCAAGATGGTGAATCAACTGATCAAAAAGCTCCTTCTACGATGTGGGTAGAGTTCTAGGCAGTGAGTAAGAAAGACAAGGTCCTTGTTCTCTTGGAACTTTCTTCCAAGTTCTTCCAAACAAGAAACCAGCAAAAGAGCAAGAGTGCATCTCTGAGTGTGAAGCGTCAGTCGCTCAGTCGTGTCCGACTCTTTGTGACCCCATGGACTGTAGCCCACCAGGTCCAGGCTCCTCTGTCCATGGGATTCTCCAGGCAAGAATACTGGAGTGGGTTGCCATTTCGTTCTCCATATCTCTTTGGAGGAAATAAATGAATAATGTGGATCAAAGTAACTAGATATGGGAAGTGTGCTGGGTGGGCTTCGTTAGAAAGAGTTTTCCGAGAAGGCAACCTCTGAGCTGAGCCTGCTGGATGAGGAACGAGTATCAAGGCTTCAGCTTGGCCAAAGGAGCAGAAATCAGTATGACAAGTGTCACACGCACCAGGGTGGTTGGACAAGTCGACGGATAGAGGGCCTTGCCGGCAGTGGTCATGAGCTTGAATTAATTGCTGGCGCAGAGGCAGCACTTTGAATGGGAAGCACGGGCATGATGGGCTTGAATGTACATTATCCAGTGCGGTGGCTTGGGCTAGGGAGGTGGCCGCAGAGATGGAGAGAGACAGATGGCCTGGGGAGGTATGGAGGTCGAAGCCGGGGTAGGGGGATGGGCGCTGACTGCAAAGACATCCCTTCCAGCCTTGCTGTGTGTGCACAGTCCCGGGGAGAGGAGATGTCTGGAGGGGAAGGGGGCGTTATCTCGCCTTGGGGGTAGGAAGAACATGAACTTCTGAGTCCAGCCCAGGGCACTTTCGTATCTTAGGCGTGAACACTGGCCTGGGCCATTTCTAAAGATCCTTCAAACCCTGGCGCTCTTGGGCTCCTCAGTTGTTGAAGCTTCCAAATAGGGAAGTGTCAAAGGAACTGTGAATCAAGGTTGATTTCGCAGAGCAACGGCCTGGGTCCGTATCTCCTGGGCTGCTCACTCCTGGGGTGACGTTAACCCTTTCCCCACCTCTTACCTGCCCCAGGGGCATGTTGGCTGAGTCCAGGCAGCAGGCAGTTAGTTGATCAGCCCTGAAGTTCTGGTTCCTGCCCTTCATTGCTTCTCTGAGGGTGGGACTTGGAGCTAGAGGAGGCTAACCAGCTTCTTACGGGCTGCGGGGAAGGGAGGGCTTCTGGCTGGAATCAAACCTCTCTTCCTCCCTGTTCATATTTCCTGACTTCTCCCTGGGTTCTTTGGGAGGGCCACCAGCCAATTTGTTTGGGGTGCTCTCCTATGCCTATCAACACCGCCCCCGCTGCCATCAGTGGTACCAACTGTAAATTTCATCCTGAGAAGGAACTGGGCCTTGAGGGTTGTATGTGACTTCTATGCCATATAACAATTGGCACAAATTTAGTGGCTTCAAACAACATACATTAGCTCACAGTTCTGTGGGTCAGAGGTGTGGACATGGCATTGTTACCTAGTCCAAGCTCGCTTTGCTCGCCACACGACAGGCCAGTGAATCTGAGAGACGAGGTGTGGAGGCAAGGAAGAGACTTTAATCTAATCGGGAAGCCGGCAGACGGAGAATATGGCAGGATAGCGCCTCAAAGCAACCATCTTACTGGGGTCTGGATGCCAGGTTCTTTTATAGAGATGAGGGGAGGTGAGGAGGCAAAGTAAAAAGGCCATGGATCTCATGAACTCCTACAATGGCCAGCCTCAGGCAGGGGATGTGTTAATTTCTTCCTTCCTGCAATCTACAGGTGGACAAGGTTCTGAACAAAGTCACTTTAAAAGTCAGGCAGAGGGGCAGGATTCTCTGAGGCAACTCGTCCGTTATGATTATAATAACAAAAGCAACAAAAAGCTAGTCGAAGAAACTGTTCCAACCTGAAGTCAGAATTGGCTTCCTCCCTGCAATAGCATCCAACCAGTCCATCCTAGAGGAAATCAGTCCTGAATATTCATTGGAAGGACTGATGCTGAAGCTGAAACTCCAATACTTTGTCCACCTGATGCGAAGAACTGACTCATTGGAAAACACCCTGATGCTGGGAAAGATGGAAGGCAGGAGGAGAAGGGGACAACAGAGGATGAGATGGTTGGATGGCATCACTGACTCCATGGACATGAGTTTGGGCAAACTCTGGGAGTTGGTGATGGACAGGGAGGTCTGGCGTGCTGCAGTCCATGGGGTCAAAAAGGTCAGACACGACTGAGCAACTGTATGAACTGAACTGAACGGCAACAGCATGGTTGCATATTTTCAGCTCCTGGGTCTCCCAAGGCTAGAATCAAGGTGTTGGCGGAGCTGTGTTCTCATCTAGAGTTCAGGGTCCTCCTCCAAGCTCTTGAGGTTGTAGCAGAATTCTCTTCCTGGTTGACTGCGAGATGGGGCTACTCCACATTCCTTGCCCTCCCTTCCATCCTCAAAGCCAGCAATGGAGAACCTTCCTCGGGGTGAATTCCAGTCGAGTTTGTAATCTCTGACTTTAGAAAGAGCCTACTCCCTTTAAAGGAGTATGCCTCGTTAGGTTAGACTCCTCCGGGCTGTTCTCCCTTTTATAAGGCCTGTAAAACACAGCACAATCTCAGGAGAAAAATTCATCCTGTAGACGGCCCCATGGATTATTCAGCATGTGTGCCCGGGGGTGGGAGAAGGATCTTGGGGGACATCTTAGAATTTCAATCACAAGAGTCAAGGACATTTTTTGGTGGAGAAGTTTGGTGGCATAATTCCTGGCAATTTGAGGACAAACCATCCGGTAAAGTTAGCACTTCCTTTGCCTTTCGGGAGGACTTGAAACAGTCTCATGGAAGGTGTGGAACATCCCACCGTGTGCTGTCTGACTGCAGAGTTCAAGGCCCCTTGAACTCATCCGTAGTTTCCAGGTTGATACACCCTGGGGAAGGGTGTGGGAGGGTGCAAGCAGGAAGGCAGCTGAGCAGAGCAAGCTGGGTATACGCCTCCAGGGCTTTCCGTCTTCAAGCTGTTATGCGTCGGTCGTGGGAGGGACATAAACCGGACTTGGTAGGTATTGGCCGCCGTGCCCAAGCTGACCTCTGCTCGGTGCCCGGTCGGCCCACGTGCACGCTGGTGGCAGGGAAGACCCCTGAGTACCAGGGCTGCCCCTGGACAGGCTGTCCTAGGGCTGTAGCAAGTTCTCCCATGAGCCCAAAGCTGGGATGAGTCCCAGATAATGAGACCAGGAAGGATGAAACGCAGGGGAGGGGAGAGGGTCTTCTAGGACCCCCCCCCATGGCTGTGCTGTTATGCAAATGGATGACTGAGGCTCTTTAGGGCCATCCAAGCTCCGTAGTTACTTTGGGGCTGGAAAGGGGGATTCCTAAGACTTGGGACCTTGCAACATTGGCCTGACACTTCTTGGGGGAAGAGTGCAGGCCCGAGGCTCAAAGGCACAAGGCCCCAAGACCTCTGGCTCTTTGCTCACATGAAATCCAGGTGTGCTGAGCCACGCACCACAGCCAGAGAACAGTCCCACTCACCACAACTAGAGAAAAGCCCCTCAAAGCAATGAAGACCCAGCACAACCAAAAGTAAATCAATTTAAAAAATGTTTTAAAGAAAGGACCAGCATAGTCAAATAAGTAAATAAATAAAAATAAATGTTAAAAAAAGATGCCCCTTCCCCACCCCACTGCCCTGCTGGCCCAAGAGCCATAAGAAGTGGGATCCCAGAAAGCGGAAGGCAGGGAGGAGGCTCAGCAGCTCCCAGCACATCTGCTACACATGCAGGGTCTCGTTCATTCTCAGCGAGGTAGATGCTGTTATCCCCAGTTTCTGAACAATGAGAATGAGGTACAGAGAAGTTACAAAAAGTGTCCAGGGTCACACAGCTCTTAACTGGCAGAGTCGCAATTCAAACTTGGACTGTGACTCCCAAAGCACACTCTCAGCCACCGCTTTGTACCTCCACTGGATGTCGAGGAAATGGACTTTCTATGGTCGCTAAGCTGTGGATTTCAGACTGTGGATTGTGTAACCTCGGGGCACAGGTGCCAAGCCACCAACTGGGCTCTAAGAGTCGGCTCCATCCTGTCCTTGTCTGACTGCAATAGCTCTCTCCATACATGTGCTAAGTGGTCCTGCAGGGGGCCTGGATGGGGGTGAGCAGAACACAGCTCAAAGCTCCTGTTTTGCCTGCAAAAAGGATCTTCATGACCCAGATAACCACGATGGTATGATCGCTCACCTAGAGCCAGACATCCTGGAATGTGAAGTCAAGTGGGCCTTCGGAAGCATCACTACGAATGAAGCTAGTGGAGGTGATGGAATGCTAGTTGAGCTATTTCAAATCCTAAAAGATGATGCTGTGAAAGTGCTGCACTCAATATGCCAGCAAATTTGGAAAACACAGCAGTGGCCACAGGACTGGAAAAAGTTAGTTTTCGTTCTAATCCCAAAGAAAAGCAATGCCAAAGAATGCTCAAATTATCACATAATTGTACTCATCTCAC
Source organism: Bison bison bison (assembly GCF_000754665.1). NCBI lineage: Eukaryota > Metazoa > Chordata > Mammalia > Artiodactyla > Bovidae > Bison > Bison bison. The sequence goes on along the minus strand of NW_011494387.1, from coordinate 32,710 downwards.
ACGCTAGCAAAGTAATGCTCAAAATTCTCCAAGCCAGGCTTCAAGAGTACGTGAACTGTGAACTTCCAGATGTTCAAACTAGATTTAGAAAAGGCAGAGGAAACAGAGATCAAATTGCCAACATCTGTTGGATCATCGAAAACGCAAGAGAGTTCCAAAAAAAATCTGCTTTATTGAATATACCAAAGCCTTTGACTGTATGGATCATAACAAACTGTGGAAAATTCTTAAAAAGATGGGAATATCAGACCACCTGACCTGCCTCCTGAGAAATCTGTATGCAGGTCAGCAAGCAACAGTTAGAATTGGATATGGAACAACAGACTGGTTCCAAATTGGGAAAGGAGTGTGTCAAGGCTGTATATTGTTACCTGCTTATTTAACTTATATGCAGAGTATATCATGTGAAATGCTGGGCTGGATGAAGCACAAGCTGGATAAAGATTGCCAGGAGAAATATCAGTAACCTCAGATATGCAGATGACACCACCCTTATGGCAGAAAGTGAAGAACTAAAGAGCCTCTTGATGAAAGTGAAAGAGGAGAGTGAAAAAGTTGGCTTGAAGCTCAACATTCAGAAAACCAAGATCATGGCATCCGGTCCCACCACTTCATGGCAAATAGATGGGGAAACAGTGGAAACAGTGAGTGACTTTATTTTTCTGGGCTCC
>NW_011494387.1:25324-31939 GCF_000754665.1 Bison bison bison | reverse complement strand
TAGTCAAATCCATGGTTTTTCCAGTAGTCATGTATGGATGTGAGAGTTGGACTATAAAGAAAGCTGAGCCCTGAAGAATCGATGCTTTTGAACTGTGGTGTTGGAGACAACTCTTGAGAGTCCCTTGGACTGCAGGGAGATCCAACCAGTCCATCCTAAAGGAGATCAGTCCTGAATATTCATTGGAAGGACTGATGCTGAAGCTGAAACTCCAATACTTTGGCCACCTGATGCTAAGAACTGACTCATTTGAAAAGACCCTGATGCTGGGAAAGATTGAAGGTGGGAGGAGAAGGGGAAGACAGAGGGTGAGATGGTTGGATGGCATCACTGAATCAATGGACATGAGTTTGAGCAAGCTCCAGGAGATGGTGAAGGACAAGGAAAGCTGGTGTGCTGCAGTCCATGGGGTTGCAAAGAGTCAGACATGACTGAGAGACTGAACTGAACTGAGGGGAGGGTTGAATTGGGTCTTTGTTGCAGCAAGCAGGCTTCTCTAGTTGTGGTGTGCAGGCTTCGCTCTAGTGGTAGCGCGTGGGCTCTCTGCGGCACATGGACTCTGTAGTTGCAGCTCGTAGGCTTAGTTGTGGCATGTGGGATCTTAGTTCCCCAATCAGGGATTGACCCCAGGCCCCCCTGCATTGGGAGCATGGAGCCTTATCCACTGGACCACCAGGGAAGTCCCCTCTTTTGGCTCTTGCTGAGTCATCCTCTGATTCCTGCATCTGTCTCCTTAGTCAGTGGATACAGAGAAAGGATGCCTCCATCCTTGGCTCAAGATGGGAGGTACAGGTCCCTGATTTTCCCACCCCTTCCAATGTGTACACTATTGACTTTCGTTTGAATTGTGGTATTGGAGAAGACTCCTGATAGTCCGTTGGACTGCAAGGAGATCAAACCAGTCAATCTTAAAGGAAATCATTCCTGAATATTCGTTAGAATGAATGATGCTGAAACTGAAGCTCCAATAGTTTGGCCACCTGATGCAAATAGCCGACTCATCAGAAATGACCCTGATGCTGGAAAAGATTGAAGGCAGGAGGAGAAGGGGATGACAGAGGATGAGATGGTTGGATGGCATCACTGACTCAATGGACATAAGTTTGAGCAAGCTCCGGAAATTGGTGATGGACAGGGAGGCCTGGTGTGCTGCAGTCCACGGGGTCACAAAGAGTCAGACACGACTGAGTGACTGAACAACAGCAGTGAAGGAAAGGGCCCTGTCCTGCACATGTGCCAAGGTTGCCCCACCTGCACCTCTGTCCTTTCTGCCTGGATCACCTGTTCCCCTCCCTTCTGTTCACTGCTAATGCATCCAGATGAGCATCAGCTCCTTATTTCCCTGGAGCCTTCCCATGCCTCTTCCACTGTGGAATTTCTTCAGCATCAGCGGAGAGTGCTTCTTAGCTTGGGTCTTAATCTTTCTCCTCTTGTTTAACCTGGATGTGTTTCCTCTTACCAGCCAGACTGTAAACAAATTGAGGGCAAGGATTGTACTCTGCTGTGATTTTGTTTGCACCTAGATGGATGGCCTGGCTTTTGACATACATCAAGCACGTGAAAGGGAACAGAAATTTGGTGCCAGGGAGAACTGAATTTGAGTTGCAACCCCGCTATTTGCCTGAACAATGTACTTAACCATCCATTCATTGAACAATCTTTATTGAGGACCTACTATGAGCAGGCACTGTACGAGGCACCAAAGATACGAGCGCGAGTAAACAGATGTGGTTTCTGCTATTCTGGAGCTTATAGCCTAGAAGGGAGATAGATGTTAACCCACTAACCAGACAATCTCTCAAAAAAGAGAAAATGACTAACTCCAACAGGCACTCTGAAGTTCAAGCACATGGAGTTACAAGAGCGTATGTAGAGGAAGTCGACCCAATGTGGGGAGGGGGAGTGCAGAGTGGGTGAGGAGCCACACTGAGCCTTGGTTTCCTCACCTGCACGATGGAGATATCAGCCACTAGCTCTCTAGGTTGTTGTAAATGAGGTAATGTATGCAATGCACCGTGGTTTAAAATGAGCAGTATGTGTTACCATAATGAAGGCTGGTAGGTTGACCAACTGAGTCATTAAGTTCTTTTTTTTTTTTTAAGTTTTATTATTTTTAAATTAACTATTGTGTATTGTTGTTTGTTTTCGGTTGCCCTGGGTCTTTGTTGCTGAGTGCGGGCTTCCTCCAGTTGTGTGGAGTGGGGACTGTTCTTCCTGGCGGTGCGTGGACTTCTCAGTATGGTGGCTTCTCTCGCTGCAGAGTACAGCTCTAGGCACGTGGGCTTCAGTACTGGTGGTGCACGGCTTAGTTGCTCCGAGGCATGTGGAATCTTCCTGGACTACGGATCGACCCCATGTCTCCTGGCAATTGGATTCTTATCCACTGTACCACCAGGGATGTCCTAATTGAGTGGTTACATTCTCAAGGAAGTGGGGTCAGGCAGAGACGAATATTTCCTGTGCTCAGACATCCCCATGACTGTGATTGTCAGATACATTTTCCATCAGAAGAGTCAGCTGGGAAGCTTTTTGAAAGGGCACACATGCCCTCCACTCTAGATCTACCAGGCAATCCAAATGTCCCAGGGTGGGGTTTGTGTATTTCACAAAGTCATTACTAAGGCCTCTTGCAAAATTTCAGAGGGCACACACACAGATCACAGCCACTGAGACATGCACAGCTGTAACAAGAAGGGAGACAGCCATCTTCCCTCTTCCTTCTGCTCCTGGAGGCCACCAAGGTCAACAGGCTAGCGTGGATCTGTTGAGCATGGCAGCCCCACGGTCTGTGGTTGTATAAAGGAAACTCACAGATAGACACTTGCATACGGTTTTTTCCTTTGTAAAGTATTGAGATGGAGCAGGACCATATGGCCCTTCTCCGCCCCCACCCCCCCACCATGTCGTCTGCCTGCCTTTTGCACGTGGAAACTTTCAGTCAAAAAGTAAAAGTTCAATCAGAAGAGTGAGAAATGCTGAGACAAAGGAAAAGAGTGTAAGGAGAATAAATAATAATACTGTAGTCATTAAGCATAGTCAAGGACTTTTAGTTCTTTCTCAAGGGCTACAGATCATGTTCTGAGCCATATCCCGTGAGCTGTCTTATCGATACTGAAACACCAGGTGGAGAAGTTAACTACACGATGATCAGACTGTACCCAGGACATGAGCAGCCACAATTCCGATAATTGGCTTCAAAGAAATGGGAACAAGTGCCCCCGGAACTGAAGATTAACTGTAGCTAGTTCAACCACGATGGCGCTGGTCAGACCATCGATGGCCAACCTGAAGATGACTGTCACAGCTGACGGTGCTGTTTCTGCGTGCGGCTCCCTGCCCCTTCCGTGTCTATGAAGGCTCTCACGCCGCGCTTGTCGGGGGTGGGGGGAGTCAGCCTTTGGGCAGGCCTTTCCACCACCTGGCCTGCTTACTGGTGTGTGCTGGGCACGGAGCCAGAGCCCACACTGGCCTTTTGGCAGCAGTGCGCTCACACTAGCTGTTTTTCTCTGCAGTTTGCTGTTCTCTTTTCGCTTCACGATACAGCATACACGTCTCTTCAGGTTTACAGATAAAGGTCCAAATCTTTTAAGAGTCATATTGGGAGTTCCCCTGTGGTCCAGTGGTTAGGACTCTGCCTTTCCGTGCAGGGGTGCAGATTAAATCCCTGGTCAAGGAACTAAGATTCTAATTAGCTGTGTGGCCTCGGCAAGATACTTACGCTCTAGGATCTGTCGACTAGAACGGCGGTACCTAAGTCCCTCAGGTGAATGTAAAGATTAAGAAGGTAGGATAAGGATGCAAAAGCCTTAATGAAGCACAGCGTTGGGATGGTGTGGAGCTCCAGAAATGTTATGTCCAGACTTCCAGCCCCATGGTTAAGACTTTGAGCTTCCCCTGCAGAGCGCGTGGTTGGGGAACTAAGATCCCACCTGCCTCGTGGCAAGGCCTAGAGAGCTGTTTCCAGTTTCACATCCGGCAGACATCACCGGGATGACTGAGGATGTCCCTGAAGTCACTGGGATGTCTTTGCCCAGGGTCAGCTTAGGGGAGGGGCCGGCCAGAGGGATGGGATTCCAGGGACAGGAGGCCAAGGGTAGGCAGGCGGATAAGGAGCCGGAAGGCCTGTTTCTGACTTGTCGTGTGGTCTTTGGCGACTTATTTCAGCTCTCTGAGAGGCCGTTTCCTAATGTGTGAAACAGGGATGTTTACATGAAACAGCGCTTGAGAAGCATATCATGGCGTTGGTTTGCAACACCAGCCGATGTTATTGGTCATCCCAGCTGCTGTGTGGAATGGTGTCCCTGGCCTGGGCCCGGGACTGGGAGAATAATGGAGGGGTGCCTAGGCCTCCACTCCTCCTCCAAGGGAAGTCTCCAGCTTGAAATCTGAAGACCAGGTTTTCCCTCTCTGGAATTGACCAATTCCCCCGCAAGCCCCAAGTCAGGTAGATAAGCTGAGGGTCGGGTCCGTTGGCCCCGGGAGATAACGGCTGAGACCGTTACTCTGTAATCAGCCCAGAAGTGACCTCTCAGATACTTCTCCATTTGCAGGGCCCTGGGGAGAGCAGAGCAGGGGCAGGCATCGAGGCCGGTCAGTCTCTGGGCGCCCTGTCCCTGGTGCCCTGAGCGCTGGACCGCTGGGCAGAGTGCAGGAACAACGATGCACTGTCCCGCAAGGGTACCCCAGAGGGAGGCCCCGCCCCGACGGGTCTACGGGCTCAGGGCCGGGACGTCTGGCAGAATCCAGCCTCAGCCCTTGCTGGCCTCTCCTTGGATTGCAGTGAATGTGGCTGGAACTTGATCAGTATTTAGACATTTTGTTCATCACGGTACTTTGGCGTTTATGCTGATACTTAAGAAAAATTGCACAAACTATTTATTTATTTTGACTACTGGATACTTCTGTGTCCCCTGAACTTTTGCAGCCGAGGCTGGTGTCTCCCTCACCGCCCCTCACTGCACACCGCGGTGGTGACACAGAGCTGGTAGGAGACGGGGAGTGCGGGTCGGCAGGAGGGCGGCCCACGGAGCGTCCGAACGACCTTGTAGGAAGGTCTCCATTCCACCTGCTGTCTCCTTGCCAGCAGATAGGGCTCAAGGCTGGACGAAATGGCCTGTTCTAGATCAGTGGTCCTGAGAGGGGCAATTTTACTTTCCATTGTTATTTGTAAATGTGTGGGGGCATATCCTAGTGCCTGACTGGGGGAGGCACGACTGACTTCCAGTGGGCAGAGACCCAAAGATGCTGTTAAACTTTCTATGAGATGCAGGACAGATCACGCCCCCAGCCTCCAAAACAGAATGATTTCACTCCCAGGAGTAAAGATACAAAGGTTGAGGACCTTGATCTAGAGCCATGGCATGAAGGAAAGAGCATAAAATTTTCACACATTAAGAGAAAGAGACGGAGCGAGAGAAGGAGAGGGAGAAACAGGAAGAGAGTGAAGAAGGGAAAGAAGGAGACAGACAGACAGAGAGAGAAGGGTTTCAGCCTCAAAGGCTTAGTAATCCCAGCTCCCCCACTTCCCACACAACCTTGGCAAGTCACCTGCCCTCTCTGAATCTCACTCTTCACATCAGTGAAGTCGGGCTGATCGCACGTCCTCGTGGGACCGAGGTGAGGAAGGTGAGGATCCAGGGATGTGACGCACAGGAAGCGTGCACACACGGCCGAACAAGAGCTCAGGAGGGCTGAGCCTCCCCTTACCCTCCCCCTCCTCCCCCTGGTCTCCCTGCCCCCCGGATCCTCCATGGCATTTGCTGGAAAACTGACCCAGGGAAGGCTGCTTCTGGGACTGAAGAGGATTGTACAGACCTCGACCCTTTAGGGGCACTGATAAAAATTCAGTCTGGACAGTAGTCACGGGGGCTTCTGGAGCCTACTAGGGTGTTGGGGCATCTATGTCCAAACAGGAGGCAGGTCCCTGACGTCCCAACAGAGTGCAGGGCCCAAGGGTGGGAGGACTGAGCCAACCTCTTATCAGCCCCACTGTCCAACCCCCGAGCCTGGGGCAATCCTCCTGGCCTCTTCCCATTTCCCCAAAGCCCAGTATAAGGGCAGCTTCTGTGCGCCAACAGCCAGAGGCTGAGAGCGGAGGCTTCAGACTCTCAGGAGGTAAGACTCCCTCGGTTTCCCCGGGAGGACAGGTCCAGGCCTGGGAAGAACCCAGGCTTTATATGGGAACCAGCGGGGACTCCGGTCCTGTACACCTTAATGACCCCTGTCCTCCCCCTTCTTCCCCAGTGTGTCTGACTCTGGCCCTGAAGGTGAGCACGCTTGTTCTTGCAGGAATGCTGGTCTGAGCTGAGCTCTGTCCCAGGGAGCAGTGATGTTCTCTCAGGAAAAGGGACTTGGGCTGACAACCCCCTGTTCTTCCCCTGATTCTCCAGCTCGGGTTCTGTTCGCTGGGAGACAAGGAAGCTCTCTACTTTGCCCTTTAATCTACCAGTTGAGCAGACCCTGCCTCTCCACTGTGTTCCAGGGGCCGTGCAGACACAAGGGAAGACCCCAGGAGGGAACGTGGAGCTGTGTGTCTGTCATAAGACGACTGTAGGAACATGAAAGGCTGCCTGCTCCTGCTCCTTCTGCTGCTGGGGACAGTTTCTGCTCTCTATC
>NW_011494387.1:21168-24923 GCF_000754665.1 Bison bison bison | reverse complement strand
ACACAGGCAGACCTGAGCCAGGATGCTGAAGGCTCAGGGGGGCAGGAAGGAGAGCTGGCCCTGAGTGGTGAGGTGGTGGAGTCGGGGAGAGAGGAGGCCGAGGACGCCCACGACGATGAGGGGGACTCAGAGTCAGACCCAGATGACTTAGATGAGGACGTGCAGTGCCCCAAGGAAGAGGAGACAGTGCAACTTGCTGGTGGTCCTGAGTGCAAGAGGTGCTACTACAGATTGGTGCGGACCCCAAGGAGGTTTAGGCATGCTCAGGTAAGCGGCAGCGAGGCTGCTCCCAAGGAGTTGGGAGACCAGAGTGGATTCAGCCTTCTCTCTCTATTATTTAGACTAGGGGTTCTCCAAGCCTAGTATCCACCAGAAGTCTTGTTAAAGCACAGATTTCTGGGCCCCATCACCTCAGTTTCTAGATTAGTAAATCCGGGGTGTGAGGGTTTATAACAAATTCCTAGGTGATGATATTGTTGGTCTAGAAAGTGCACTCTGAGAGCCACTAGTTTAGATAAAAAGCTTTGGTGTAAGAGACTCCTGTGTTGTGTCCTGGCTCTGCCTTCATCAGCTATTTTATTTGGGCAAGTCACTTCACCTTTCAGGGCTCCTGTATCTTCATTTGTAAAATGGAGATGTATGATACCACCTCTCAGAGAGAGTTCTGGTGAGGATTAGCTAACACATGGGAAGTATTTAGGATAGTCTGCTGTTGTTCAGTCACGAAGCTGTGCCCCACTCTTTGATCCCATAGAGTGTAGCACTTCAGGCTTCCCTGTCCTTCCCCATCTCCTGGAGCTTGCTCAAACTCATATCCACTGAGTCAGTGATGCCATCCAAGCATCTCATCCTCTGCCACCCCCTTCTCCTTTTGCCTTCAATCTTTTCCAGTGTCAGTCTTTTCCAATGAGCCAGCTCTTCACATCAGATGGCCAAAGTATCGGAGCTTCGGCTTTAGCTTCAGCTTCAGTCCTTCAAATCATCATCAGGGTTGATTTTCTTTAGGATTGACTGATTTGATCTCCTTGTAATCCAAGGGACTGTCAAGAGTCTTCTCCAACATTGCAATATGAAAGCATCAATCTTTGGCACTCAGTGTTCTTCATGATCCAACTCTTACCCCCGTACATGCCTACTGTAAAAACCATAGCTTTGACTCTATGGACCTTTGGTGGTAAAGCGATGTCTCTTCTTTTTAATATGCTGTCTTGGTTTGTCACAGCTTTTCTTCCAAGGAGCAAACATGTTTTAATTTCTTGGCTGCAGTCACCATCTGCAGTGATTTTGGAGCCCAAGAAAATAAATCTATCACTGCTTCCACTTTTTCCCCTTCTATTTGCCAAAAAGTGATGGGACCAGATGCCATAATCTTAGCTTTTTGAATATTGAATTTTAAGCCAGCTTTTCCCATTCTCCTCTTTCACCCTCATCAAGAGGTTCTTCACTTCCTCTTCACTTTCTGTCATTAGAATTATATTGTCTGCATATCTGAGGTTGTTGATATTTCTCCTGGTATTCTTGATTCCAGCTTGTGATTCATCCAGCCTGCATCTTGCATGATTTACTCTGCATATGAGTTAAATAAACAGGGTGACAATATATAGCCTTGACATACTCCTTTCCCAATTTTGAACCAGTCTGTTGTCCCATGTCCAGTTCTAACTGTGGCTTCTTGATCTGCATACAGGTTTTTTAGGAGACAGGTAAGGTGGTCTGTTATTTCCATCTCTTTAAGAATTTCCCACAGCTTGTAGTGATCTACACAGCCAAAGGCTCTTGTGTAGTCAATGAAGCAGAAGTAGATATTTTTTGGAATGCACTTTTTTTCCTCTATGATCCAATGAATATTGGCTATTTGATCTCTGATTCCTCTGCCTTTTGTAAATCCAGCTTGTACATCTGGAAGTTCTTGGTTCACACTGCTGAAGCCTAGCTTGAAGGATTTTGAGCATGACCCTGCTAGCATGTGAGATGAGCACAATTGTATGGTAGCTTAAACATTCTTTGGCATTGCTGTTCTTTGGGATAAGAATGAAAATTGACCTTTTCCAGTCTGTGGCCACTGCTGAGTTTTCTAAATTTTCTGACATCCTGAGTGCAGTTGGTGATGGATGGGGAAGCCTGGCATGCTGCAGTCCATGGGGTCACAAAGAATCAGACACAACTGAGTGACTTAACTGAACTGAACTGATTGAGTGCAGCACTTTAGTAGCATCAACTTTTAGGATTTTATGTAGCACAGCTGGAATTCCATAACTTCACCTAGCTTTTTTGTAGTGCTGCTTCCTAAGTCCAACTTGATTTCACCCTCCAGGATGTCTGGCTCTAGTTGAGTGGCCACACCATAGTGGTCATCTGAGTCACTAAGATGTAGTGACATTTTCTGTACAGTTCTTCTGTGTCTTCTTGCCTCCTGTTCTTAATCTCTTCTACTTCTGTTAGGTCTTCACTATTTATGTCCTTTATTTTGCCCATCTTTGCATGAAATGTTCCCTGCTATCTCTAATTTTATTGAAGAAATCTTTACTCTTTTCCATTCTATTATTTTCCTCTACTTCTTTGCATTGTTCATTTAAGAAGACCTTCTTATCTCTCCTTGCTGTTCTCTGGAGCTCCACAGTTAGGTGGGAATATCTTTCCTTTTCTCCTTTGCCTTCGGCTTCACTTCTTCCCTCAGCTATTTGTAAAGCCTCCTGAGATAACCACTTTGCCTTAATGCATTCCTTTTTCTTGGGGATGGTTTTGGTCACCGCTTCCTGTACAATGTTACGAACCTCATCCATAGTTCTTCAGGCCCCCTTGTCTCTCAGATCTAATCCCTTGAATCTATTTTTCATCTCCACTGTATAATCAAAAGGGATTTGATTTAGGTCCTACCTGAATTGCCTAAGGGGTTTTCCTTACTTTCTTCATTTTAAGCCTGAATTTGGCAATAAGGAGTTCCTGGTCTGAGCCACAGTCAGCTCCTGGTCTTGTTTTTGCTGACTGTATAGAGCTTCTCCATCTTTGGCTGCAGAGAATACAATCTGACTTCAGTGTTGGCCGTGTGGCGGAGTCTATGGGTAGCGTCATCGCTTCTGTTGTTGGCAGAGAGTGATTGCTGTGACCAGTGCATTTTCACGACAGAACTCTGTCAACCTTTGCCCCGCTCATGCTGTACTCCGAGGCCAAACTTGCCTGTTACTCCAGGGACCTCTTGACTTCTCTCTTTTGCACGCCAGTCCCCTGTGATGAAAAGGACATCATTTTCTGTGTATTAGTTCTAGAAGGTCTTATACGTCGTCGTAGAACTGGTCAACTTCAGCGTCTTCAGCATCAGTGGCTGGGGCATAGACTTGGATTAGTGTCATTTCGAGTGGTTTGCCTTGGAGACAAACAGAGATCATCCTGTCATTTTTCGGTCCCACCCAAGCACTGCATTTCAGGCTCTTGTTGGCTGTGAGGGCTACTCCATTTCTCCCAAGGGGTTCTTGCCTTCACTAGTTGATGTGTGGTCATGTGAATCATATTTGCCCCTTCCCATCATTCTAGTTCACTGTCATCTCCTACTTGACCAAGCCTAACTCACCCTGATTCACAGACCTAACACTCCAGGTTCCTATGCAATATTGCTCTTTATAGCATCAGACCTGCACCACCAGATGCATCCATAATTGAGCATTGTTTTTGCTTTGGCCCAGTTGCTTCGTTCTTTCTGGAACTGTTGTAATTGCCCTCCACTCCTCCTCAGCTGCATACAGGACACCTTCCAACCT
>NW_011494387.1:16265-21051 GCF_000754665.1 Bison bison bison | reverse complement strand
GCTTTTCATACTGTTCATGGAGTTCTCGCAGCAAGAATACTGGAGTGGTTGGCCATTCCCTCCTCCAGTGGGCCAGGTTTCGTCAGGACCCTCCATGTGACCCGTCCGTCTTGGATGGCCCCACATGGCATCACTGAGACCTTCACTGAGTTACACAAGCTCTTTTGCCAGGACAGTGCTGTGATCCATGAAGGGAGAATGGTCCCTGGGTCACTGTAAGCTCTCCATAAACGCTGGCCATGGGAGTGGGAGGGAGGCCCAGAAGCGGGGGGATTTATGTGTACCTGTGACTGATCCACACTGCTGTTCAGCAGAAAGCAACATAACACTGTTAAGCAATTATCCTCCAACTGAAAATTAAAACAGGATAAGAAAGCATTTGACCTTGGAGATCAAGATGCAAAGTAAAGGCCAGAACAAGTGAATAACCACTTTAAACATCTTTCAAGTATAATGTTATTTTGTATACATCTATTAAATAATTCCATATGAAAATAATATGAAAACATTTTAAAATGGTGCTTCTAGTTATTCTGAGTATTATTAGTCTTTACTGCAAGAAGTTCCTGATGTCAAATAAAGAAGCAAGAGATGGGATTCAGGGGGGCTGTAGACCTCTGATTTCTGAGCTGGGAAAGGATGTGGGGGGTCTCTTGTGGAGGCTGAGGGCCTTGCAAGAAAACAGTGAGTTTCTACCCCACTTCGTCTCTCTGCAGAGAATCTGCAGGCGTTGCTACCGAGGCAACCTCGTCTCCATCCACAACTACCGCTTTGACTATCGTGTGACACGCTGGTCAAGAAGGACCAACCAGTCACAGGTCTGGATCGGAGGCTTTATCAGGGGCAGGGTAAGTGAGGGTCAGTTCTCAGGTCTTTTTTTTTTAAGGTGATTTGATACTGCACAGTGAATCCATTATTTTTTTAAATTTTCATTGTTTAGGATGGGGTTGGGTCTTTGTCGCTGCACCCGCGCTTTCTCCAGTTGCCGCCGGCGGGGGTTGCTGCCTCCTTGCGGTGCTCAGGCTTCTCACAGGTGGCTTCTCATGCTGCACAGCATGGGCTCTAGGGTGCCGGCCTTCACAGCTGCTGCTGAACGCTCGACAGACCCCGCTCAGTAGCTTTGATGCCAGGGCTTAGCTCCTCTGCGGCACATGGGGTCTTCCAGGACCAGGGATCGAACCCATGGCTGGGCAGGCAGCTTCTTCAAGGGCAGGCAGCTTCTTCACCACTGGACCACCAGGGAAGGCCCGGGGCTCGGGCGTTTCTGAATGCCTCAAGGCACCACCTGCCCCCATCGAGCCTCATCCTGGCCCCGGAAGCCGGCTTGTGCTGATGTAGGAGACGTGATGACTGAGCGCTTCTCCTCCTCACCCGTGTTCAGTGGCTTCACGCTTGCAGCTTGAAATCTGCCATGGTGGGTGCATTTACACAGAGAAATGGACAATTATTATAAACAGGGTTCTTTCTTTCCTCTGCCTCATACCTTCCACCAAGGCTGACTGTTAAACATTTATCGGCAAATCAGTGGAGTCAGGAAGTAGAGTTCATACCCAGCTCTGTGCATTACTGGCTGAATGCCTGCCTCCATATTTCAGTGTCCTCATCTCTGAGTGGGTCCTTCTCTCAGAGTGACCCTGGGGGCGGTGCCTGAGTAAGTGCTGTCACATTTGCTGCTCATATGTGGTCCAGGGACCAGAGTATCAACATCACCCGGTAGCTTGTTGAAATACAGGGTCCTGGGCCGCACCCCAGACGTCCTGGATCAGAATCCACATTTCCACCAGATCCCTAGGAGATGTGTCTGCTCAGTGAAGTTTGAGAAGCCTGCTCTGCGTGAGAGCTGGAAGCGATGTTTGCTCTTCCGTGTCATTACCTGTAAACCGTTGGGGGTGGGTCTGTACGGTGGGGTCCTATCCAGGTGACACAGTGAGAGGAGATTATAGACGTCCAGGAGGGATGCTCAGGGGACTTAGGAGCCCCAGCACCTGTCTTCCTGGACCTCCGCCCTCTGACCCAGCCTCTCTTCTCTAGTCCCGTTGCAGGAGATTTCGCTGGACTGATGGGAGTCGCTGGAATTTTGGATACTGGGCCCGAGGGCAGCCTGGGAATGGCAGAGGCCACTGTATAACCCTGTGCACCAGAGGTGAGGGGGCCACACGCCCGGACGAGGTGGGGGTGGACTCGCACACAGGCCCCTGTGAGCTGCACAGACACGCCTCCCCTCACACAGCCTCCCCCACTGGAGAACCCCGCCCTGTGTGTGAGCAGGGCTGAGGTGCAGGGATCCTCAGAGCCACAGTGAGGGGTCCTGGACGGGCTGGGGGCTCTGTGTCCTCCAGACTCAGCGAGGCTCCTTCCCTTCCTCTGACGGGATGGTGACAAGGAGAGAGTGTGGGACAGACAGGAGGGACACTCGATAATGTGAAGTGTGGCCGAGGGACACGGGAAAGATGTGGGAACTAGGGCCAGCTGACAGATGATTCCCCAGCTCCCAACAGCACGGCTGCCCGACGTGCGGGAGTTTAGAACAGGGGCGAAGACCACACGGGCTGCTCAGATGGCCGAGGTCCTCAACTGGCTCTACCACTTGTCTGCTGAGATCAGAGCAGGTTATCACTCCTCCGAGCCTCAGTTTTCCCCATCTGTGAAATGGGAGTGCTGACAGCCCTGACCTCTTGGCGTCACTGTGAGGATGGAAGGACAGTCCATAGGAAGCCCTTAGCACACTGTCTCTGCAAGGGAAGAGATCAGTGATTGTAACTAGCTGGGACATGGGGAGACATACGGCCCTCAGATTGCTGGGAAACGGTGAGGTGCCTGACCTGAGAGGTTCCTGACAGTGGGGGTTGGGGGGACACACTCAGGTGGGCAACTGACATCACTGTGCTCTGTGCCACCAGGGGGTCACTGGCGACGAGCTTCATGCAAGAGGCGGCTGCCCTTCGTCTGTGCCTTCTAAACCAGAGGCATGGAGACCCTGCCTCTCCACCATCCTGGCTGCCCCGCCCCACCCCTGGCCCCCTTGCCCCTCGCTTGTCCACGTCATAAAAACTACACTTCTCACAGCATCTCCTGACTGTTTTCTTCATTGCGCATGCTGGAGGACTCTTCGGGGTTGGGAAATCTCGGAAGCTCTCAGTTCTTTGAGGAGTTTAAAAGCTGGAGCAGGACGGCTGAGTGGTGAGGGCCAGGGGGTTGGGGCGCCGGGGTTTTTGGCTGCAGCGCCAGCTTGGGGTGGGGGTGGGCCAGGCGAGGATGGGTGTCTGGCTCCAGAAGACCCTTTCCCAGGGTCCCGCGGAAGAAAGCCTTTGGTGAGCAGTTGGGCAACTGGCCCTCTTGGTCTGGATTGAATGAGGCGTGTGGGGCGGGGTCGGAAGTGACAACTTTCCAGAATGGAGGCCACATGGTGGATTTAAGAATTGGGTGGAGACGGGAGGTCCCACCAGGGGTCTCCACAAGGTGCGCGGAGAAACCTCCTCGAGGGGTGGACGCCTCCTCCAGCTCTGCGTCGTTTTCACCTCAGGTTCAGTTCAGCTCGGTTCAGTTCAGTCGCTCAGTCGTGTCCGACTCTTTGCAACCCTCTCGACCGCACCACACCAGGCCTCCTTGTCCATCACCAACTCCCGGAGTTCACTCAAACTCATGTCCATTGAGTCGATGATGCCATCCAACCATCTCATCCTCTGTCGTCCCCTTCTCCTCCCGCCTTCAATCTTTCCCAGCATCAGGTTCTTTTCTAGTGACTCGTTCTTCACATCAGGTGGCCAAAGTATTGGAGTTTCAGCTTCAGCATCAGTCCTTCACCTCAGGTAGTGGCCCCCCTTTTCTCTGTGGGTTCGTTCAAAGGCCACAGCTTTCTGTGAGACGGCTCCCTGACCACATCCTCATGGGAGGCTGTCCTCCTCGCTGCCCTCCATCCTGCGTCCCCTCTCTTGTCCCCAGCCTCCCTCCCCTCCCTGGAGGGGCCACGGTCTCAGCAGGGAGCTGCCTCGCTCCCTGAGGGGCTCGGGGCCCAAGTCAGGCCGTGTGCAGCCAGAATGCTCCAGGGCTGGCTCTCCAGCCCCAGGTCTCCGGGCTTCTTCCATCTTCTCGGGTCCTGTGGTCACTGAGACAGACAGTGTTCCTGCTCTTAGCTTCATTCCAGGCTGGGCTCCAGGAAGGATTGGAGCTTGAGAGGCGAGAGGCTGAGACTGCAAACTGGTGTTCAGAGGGCAGAGAGCCCTGGGTGGTGAGAGAGTGAGAGAGACTTCCTGGGGGTGTGGCTCTATGTGGGGCCCGAGGAGCGTATTCAAGGTTGTCTGGGGCACCTGTTTACACGGGTGTGTGGGTGTCTTGGTGTGTGCATGAGTAGTCTTTAGACACCTGTATATGTCTGTGTATACGTGAATCTGTGCTTGTAAATATGCACAAATCTGTGTGAGTCAGCGTGTATTTGTGTGTTGCTTGTGTGCACATTTTCTACATCTCTATGGAGATGCTCGTATGTCCGTG
The DNA here is from genome assembly GCF_000754665.1 of Bison bison bison. NCBI lineage: Eukaryota > Metazoa > Chordata > Mammalia > Artiodactyla > Bovidae > Bison > Bison bison. The sequence goes on along the minus strand of NW_011494387.1, from coordinate 16,560 downwards.
TACATCCCTGAGTGTGTTTATCTACTCATGCTTTCTCTTTCTCCACCTCACTCTCAAGGTCACCGAATGGTGTGGCTCGTGTGTGTGTGTGTCCAGCTGCGTTCTCCATTGCAGGACAAATCCCAGGTGAAATTCTCTCTACTTCTGGGTCTTCTACTTGGGACAACTTCAGCTTTTCATCTGAGTCAGTCTCCTTGGCCTTTAGCCTTTCTGTCTTGACTCCTTTCTACAGTTTCTGGGATCAGAGTCGCAGAGCCACCTTCCTCCCTGGCCACCCCCTGTTTCAGGACCTCTG
>NW_011494387.1:10970-14800 GCF_000754665.1 Bison bison bison | reverse complement strand
CTCCTCTTGTTAGAGGCAGAGGGATACATGTGTCCCTGGGACACAGAGAATGTGAGGGTGACCATCAATATGGGTCTCCATTTCAGCTGGCCAGCAGGTGTCCAGCATGGTCCAGCCCCTCTTTAAGGGTGGATGCCGGGCAGGCAGCAGCAGCAGCAGGCAAGGACAGGCCAACGCTGCCCACCTGCTTCCCTTCGCCCCAGGCCACAGCCCCTGTCCTTCCCTCCCGCCTCCTCAGGGGTCGCTGGATACCCTTCACTAGCTTGCCATCAGTGCCTGGAATTTGCGTCCCGGGCAGCCGGCCATCCCTGGGGCAGCGGCTACATGTGTGACCCTGGGCACCTGAGGGGAGGTGGGAGAGGGGTGACCGACAGCAAGCCTGGAGGGGAGGTGCTAGGAAGAGCCAGACCTCCGGAGGGGCCTCCTGGGTCTCTAGACTCATCTCCACCTCGGTGTGGGGTGGGGAGGGAAAGACCCTCTTGGGGCTGAGTCGGGGGAACAAGAGGCTGAGAGCACTTCCCACTGTGTCTTCACAGGAGGCCCTGGACTTGCTCAGTAAGGCTCAAGCCTCCCGTTCCACTCTTCCTACTGAGTTGGATCCTACCCACAGCCTCCACCCTGCCCCTCCCACCCCCAGCAATAAAAGTGCTTTCCTGAAACTGATTTCTTGCTTCTTCCTGTCATTGATGTCCTCTTCTGAGCCCCACCCACGAGCTTTCTGCCCTTAAGGACCGCCCCTTCCACCCTACTGGGTTTCATCAATAGGGTCAGTTCAGTTCAGTGCAGTCACTCAGTCGTGTCTGACTCTCTGCGTCCCCATGGACTGCAGCACGCCAAGCCTTCCTGTCCATCTCCAACTCCCAGAGCTTGCTCAAACTCACGCCCATTGAGTCGGTGATGCCATCCAACCATCTCATCCTCCGACCTCAATAGGGTCAGAGGATATCATTCGTAAGGAGGCTGGGGAATGGGGTCGGTGGGGCCTTCTCAGGACATGGGAAGGGACTCAGGTGCTCTTTTCACAAGATGCCCAGTCACTGCGGGTGCTGCCAGGGCCACGCCCACCCCTCCAGCCTTTCTAGTGGACTCTGAACGCGCTGCGCTCGCTGCTGTTGTCTCAACATCAGAGTGTAGCAGCAGCTCCCTGGGAACAGTCCACAGCTCCCAGGAGTGGGCGTGTGAGAACTCCAGTCCTTTGCTCCTCAAGTGGAGTAATTCTGGGGCGTGTATTGGGCACCGCTTCCCAGGGTTTCCCAGTGGGATCAACTTGCAGTTATCCACTGAGGTGGCTGGCTTTATCACAGAGAGTATTGGCCGCCTTCTCTTCCCCGTATGAATCCTCTTCTTCCCCACGTGTGTCCCAGCACCTCCCAGATAAACTATTTGCTCAAATCCTTGTCTCAGGCTGTATTTCTGGGGACTCTCAGTGGTAGAAAAACTGCTGTTAATATATGTACAACTCTGTGCAAGGCCTGGGAATTATGACAAGACAGAGCTTCAGGAGCATAAGGATGTTTGTAATATAAGCACAACAGAATCTAGTTATGGGTACTACTAATTGTGCATCTGCAAAGCATTCCCTGCTATGGCAGGCAGCTTACAAAGTTGGCCTTGTGTGATCAGTAACTATTGTCTCTTTGACAGAACCAGGCTTAGAGAAGCGGTGACCTGGTTTTTGTCCGGGGCTGAGCATCTAAATGTGACCCACGGAGGGATGCAAGGATCTCCAGAGTGTGGCCTTTCAGTCAGCAGGATTTCATGGCTGGAAGTGTTGGCTGCTTCCTGGACATGATCACATGGGATACACATGGAGGGGAGGCAGGAGACCATGCACTGCCTTTTAAACAAATCATTTGCATGTGGCTGTGCTGGTCTTCATCGCTGCGCGCAGGCTTTCTCTGGTTGCAACAGTGAGGACTACCCTCTAGTTGCAGCTCAGGGGTCAGTTGCCCCGCGACACCTGGCATCTTCCCAGACCAGGGACTGAACCAGTGTCCCTTGCCTTGCAAGGTGGACTCGTAACCACTGGACCATCAGGGAAGCCCCGAGTCCTCTACTCTTGTGTTCCCCTTGGGGCACAGGATTCCAACCTCGCTGGGGCCGAGGGAGTCCCAGTCCGAGGTGAGGAAGGAGGGCGTCCTGAACCCTCTGCTGGGGGTGTGGTGAGAAAGTAAGGCGTCAATGCCGTGAAGCCCTTTTCTCCAGAACTGCTGAAATTCACAGAAGTATAGGAGGTCCAACGGTCTTAGAGGCAAAGGAAAAACCTCACTTAAAAATAATTTCATTTTTTATGTATTTGATTTGGCTGTGTTGGGTCTTCCTTGGAGCTCAAAGGCTTCTCTAGCTGTGGCCCTGGACTGTAGAACTCAGGCGCTCAGGAGCTCTGTCTCACAGGCTCTGTTCGTGGCAGCAAGTGGGATCTAATTCCCTGACCAGGGATGGAACCCCGGCCCCTGATTTAGGAGCTTGGAGTCTCAGCCAATGGATCACCAGGGAAGTCCCACCTCAGGGCCTTAAGCAAATCAAGAAGCTTAATGTTTTGAGTGTGGCCCCGATAGGAGAGGCTACTTACGCAAGTTTGCAGAGTGAGGTGAAAAAGAAAGAAATCAAACCGAGGTCCGCTGTACCTGCTGTTGTCTAGATTTCCATGACGGCGGTTTTCCGACACAACTTAGGGGTTCAGGCCTGTGCCGGTGCAGAGCTTTCGCTCCTGTCCTCAGGGACTTTGTGTTCTGGTGCGGGGAGGCGTTGCTTCTCTTTGTTCCAGAATTAATAATAAAGAGCAACAAAGTCCCTCATTTATGAAGCATTAAATATGTGCTGGGCTCTGACTTTGTGCTCAGGGAGACTTCATCTTGTTCCTCACAAATCTCTTCTGTTGGCGGTGTGTTTGTGGCAGAAGTGTGACTTCAAGTCCATGAAGGTCTCCTTTGGGGGATTAAAGTCAGGAAGGGGGCCCGATGGAGGCACCCGGGCTCCTGGTGAGAGTGTCTCCATCACACGGTGTGTCTCCTCTGGGACAATCCCGAGCCGTCTATGACACAGTGCAGGACAGGCTGCATCTCAAACATCCTTAAGTAAAACTTCAAATGAAATCAGAGAACTGATCTTACATTCCCTAATATGGCCCTGTGGGTGATTTTTTCCCCTATGCCAAGTAGCTCTGGGAAACAACTCTTCCCAGAAGGTTATCATGTTGCTGGCTAATGACACCAGCTGACCTTATCGCTCATTGTGACTGCTGAGAGAAACGATCCTCCTGGCCTGGACCCCACGGACTTGAAGGAGTACTCGAAGTGGGGCTAGCCTTCCACGCTCCCCATCAACGGAATTCTTCAGCGTAAAATCCAGAGATCAGGTTTTAGGATCCTGCAGTTGACCAATACCCAGACCCCCAAGTCAGGTAGATAAGCTGAGGGTCGGGTCCGTTGGCCCCGGGAGATAACGGCTGAGACCGTTACTCTGCAATCAGCTCAGAAGTGACCTCTCAGATACTTCTCCATTTGCAGGGCCCCGGGGAGAGCAGAGCAGGGGCAGGCATCCAGGCCGGTCAGCCTCTGGGCGCCCTGTCCCTGGTGCCCTGAGCGCTGGACCGCTGGGCAGAGTGCAGGAACAACGATGCACTGTCCCGCGAGGGTACCCCAGAGGGAGGCCCCGCCCCGACGGGTCTACGGGCTCAGGGCCGGGACGTCTGGCAGAATCCAGCCTCAGCCCTTGCTGGCCTCTCCTTGGATTGCAGTGAATGTGGCTGGAACTTGATCAGTATTTAGACATTTTGTTCATCACGGTACTTTGGCGTTTATGCTGATACTTAAGAAAAATTGCACAAA
>NW_011494387.1:5040-9083 GCF_000754665.1 Bison bison bison | reverse complement strand
GGACCCAGAGCTGTGACCTGAACTTTCCCCCAGGGCTCCTTTGCAAGGAAAAACACCCCTCTGTGAAGATGAGGGCTTCTCACATCTCTCACTCCCAAATTACCCACACGTGGTGTCAGCTGGCATCAGGTTCTCATGCATTTGTGTGTGTGATGCAAGAATTCTGGCTCATCCAACCCCCAAGGGATCCTTCTCGTCTTTGGTTACAGATGGGGTCCCTAGGAAGATTGGGTGGAGCCATCAGAGCTGTCCTTGGTCCTGGAGGAAGGTGGTACTTGGTCTGATGGTGGGTTATTTCTTCTTTGCAGAGAAGGATGCCCCCCATGTGGGCAGTCCAGAGACACAGGCAGACCTGAGCCAGGATGCTGAAGGCTCAGGGGGGCAGGAAGGAGAGCTGGCCCTGAGTGGTGAGGTGGTTGAGTCAGGGGGAGCGGAGGCCGAGGACACCCACGACGATGAGGGGGACTCAGAGTCAGACCCAGATGACTTAGATGAGGACGTGCAGTGCCCCAAGGAAGAGGAGACAGTGCAACTTCTGGGGACCCCTGGATGCAAGAGCTGCCGCTACCTGATGGTACAAACACCAAACATATTTAGGAAAGCTCTGGTAAGTGGCAAGGAGGCTGCTGTGTTGGTCTGGGTGTGGGGGAGACAGAGTGCATTCAACCTTCTGCTCCGTATTATTTAGACGAGTGGTTCTCCAAGCATAACATGCATCAGAATATGTTAGTTATTCAACCGTGCCTGGCTCTTTGCGACCGTATGGAGTATAGCCCACCGGGCTCCTCTGTCCATGGAATTCTGCAGGCAAGAATACTGGAGTGGATTGCCATGTCCTTCTCCAGGGGCTCTTCCCTGACCCAGGGATCAAACCTGGGTCTCCCAGATTGCAAACAGACTCTTCAGCATCTGAGCCACCAGGGAAGTCCCAGGATGCATCAGAAGTCTGATTAGAACACAGGTCTCTGGGGCGAATCCCCTCAATTTCAGGTTTAGCAAATCTGGGTGTAAGGGTTTATATTTATAACCCATTCCCAGTTGATGTTATTGTTGGTCTAGGGACTGCACTTTGAGATCCACTAGTTTAGATAAAAAGCTTTGGAGTGAGGTGTACCTGTGCTAAATCCCGGAGCTGCCTTCATCAGCTGTTTCATTTGGACAAGTCACTTCACCTTTCCGGGCTCCTGTGTCCTCACTTGTCAGATGGCAATGTATGGTCCCACGTAGGAGTTGAGGTGAGGGTTAGCTAATACACGAAAAGCATTTAGAATAGTCCGTTGTTGTTCTTCAGTCTCTAAGTCATGTCCGACTCCTTTTTCCCCATGAACTTCAGCACGCTAGGCTCCCCTGTCCTTCTCTATCTCCTGGAGTTTGCTCAGATTCATGTCCACTGAGTCACTGAGGCTATCTAACCACCTCATCCTCTGCAGACTCCTCCTTTTGCCTTCAATCCCTCCCAGCATCAGGGTCTTTTCCAATAAGTCAGCTCTTAGAATCAGGTGGCCAAAGTATTGGAGCTTCAGCTTCAGCATCAGTCCTTCCAATGAATCTTCAAGTTTGAAATCCTTTAGGATGGACTGGTTGGATCTCCTTGCAGTCCAAAGGACTCTCAAGACTCTTCTCCAGCACAATTTGAAAGCATCAGTTCTTTGGTGCTCAGCCTTCTTTATGTTCTAACTCTCACATCCACACATGACTACTGGAAAAACAATACCTTTGACTAAAGAGACCTTTGTTGGCAAAGTGATGTTTCTGCTTTAAAAAGCTCTGGGTTTGTCATAGCTTTCCTTCCAAGGAACAAATGTCTTTTAATTTCACGGCTGCAGTCATCTCCACAGTGATTTTGGAGCCCAAGAAAAGAACATCTGTCACTGTTTATACTTTATCCTCTTCTGCTTCCCATGAAGTGATGGGACCTGAGGCCATGATCTTAGTTTTTTGAATGTTGAGTTTAAGCCAGCTTTTTCACTCTCCTCTTTTACCCTCATCAAGAGGCTGTTTAGTTCCTCTCCACTTTCAGCCATTAGAATGATATCATCTGCATATCTGAGGTTGTTGATATTTCTCCTGGTATTGTTGATTTCAGGTTGTAATTCATCCAGGCCAGCATTTCACATGATGTATTCTGCATATAAGGTAAATAAGCAGGGTGACTATCAACAGCTTTGTCATACTTCTTTCCCAATTTGGAACCAGTCAGTTGTTCCATGTTCTGTTCTAACTGTTGCTTCCTGACCTGCACACAGGCTTCTCAGGAGGCAGGTCAGGTGGTCTGGGATCCCTGTCTCTTGAAGAATTTTCCACAGTCCTTTCTTGTGATCCACACAGTCAAAGGCTTTGGCATAGTCAATAAAGCAGAAATGGATGTTTTCTGGATCCAACAGATATTGGCGGTTTGATCTGTGGTTTCTCTGCCTTTTCTAAACACGGCCAGTACTTCTGAATGTTCTCCGGGCGTGCACTCTCGAAGCCCGGCCAGCACTTCTGAATGTTCTCTGGGCGTGCACTCTCGAAGCCCAGCTTGAAGGATTTGAGCTTCACCTGCTGACATGTGAAATGAGGGCAATTGTATGGCAGTTTGGACATTCTTTGGCACTGCAATTCTTTTGAACTGAAATGAAAACTGACCTTTTCCAGTCCTGAGGTCACTGCTGAAGTTTTTTCAAATTTGCTGCCAAATATTCTGTGCACGACTGAAGCGACTTAGCAGCAGCAGCATTCTGTGCAGCACTTTCACAGCATCTTCTTTTAGGATTTGAAATAGCTCAGCTGGAATTCCATCGCCTCCACTAGCTTTCTTTGTAGTAATGCTTCCCAAGGCCCCCTTGACTTCACACTTAGGATGTCTGGCAGGAGGTGAGTGACCACACCATCATGGTTATCTGGGTCATAGGACGTTTTTTTGTATAGTTCTTTTGTGTATTCTTGCTACCTCTTCTTACGCTCTTCTGCTTCTCTTAAGTCCTTACTCTTTCTGTCCTTTATGGTGACCATCCTTGCAGGAAATATTCTCTTGATATCTCCAATTATCTTGAAGAGTTCTCAGTCTTTCCCGTTTTATCATTTTCCTTGATTTCTTTGCGTTGCTCCTTAAGAAGGGTTTCTGCAGACTCAGGGACTTGCAAGAAACAGTGAATTTTCTACCCCACTATTCTCTGTGCAGAGCATCTGCAAGAAGTGCTACGGAGGCAACCTCATCTCCATCCACAACCTCCTCTTCGATAATTGCATCTCACGCTGGGCCAGAAGGATCAACCAAGCAAAGGTCTGGATCGGCGTCATCATCAAGCTCTGGGTAAATGAAGGGCAAATTTCCTGGTATCAGAAGGTCTTTCTTTTCTTTTTCAAGTTGGTTTAATACTGTAAAATCAATTCACTATCTTAAAAATTTTTTTTATTTTTTTTATGGCTGCGATGGGTTTTTGTTAGTACATGGCAGGCTTTCTCTAGTTGCAGCGAGCAGGGGCTGATCTCCAGTTGTGATGCTCGGGCTTCTCACCGGGTGGCTTCTCTCATTGCAGACCATGGGCTCTAGGGTGCACAGGCTTCACAGTTGCTGTCAGAGGGTCTAGAGCCCTGGGTCAGGAGTTTTGGCTCTCAGGCTTCGTTGCTCTGTGGTATGTGGGATCTTCCAGGACCAGGGATCGAACCCATGGCCCCTGCAAGGGCAGGCAGCTTCTTCACCACTGGACTACCAGGGAAGGCCTGGGGCTCGAGTGTTTCTAGTGCCTCAAGGCACCACCTGCCCCCACCGAGCCTCATCCTGGCCCCGGAAGCCGGCTTGTGCTGACTTAGACGTGATGACTGAGCGCTTCTCCTCCTCACCCGTGTTCAGTGGCTTCACGCTTGCAGCTTGAAATCTGCCCTGGTGGGTGCGTTTGCACAGAGAAATGGACAGTTATCATAAACAGGGTTCTTTCTCTCGTCTGCCTCACACTCTCCACCAGAGCTGGCTGTGAAATGTCTACCAGTCCGTCACTGGAGTCAGGAGACAAGAGTTCACACCCAGCTTGGTCCCTTAGTGGCTGAATGCCTGCCTCCGT
>NW_011494387.1:3161-4678 GCF_000754665.1 Bison bison bison | reverse complement strand
GCCTCCCCTCACACAGCCTCCCCCACTGGAGAACCCCGCCCTGTGTGTGAGCCAGGCTGAGGTGCAGGGATCCTCAGAGCCACAGTGAGGGGTCCTGGACGGGCTGGGGGCTCTGTGTCCTCCAGACTCAGCGAGGCTCCCTCCCTTCCTCTGATGGGTCGGTGGCAAGGAGAGAGTGTGGGACAAACAGGAGGGACACTCGATAATGTGAAGTGTGGCCGAGGGACACGGGAAACATGTGGGAACTAGGGCCAGCTGACAGATGATTCCCCAGCTCCCAACAGCACGGCTGCCCAACGTGCGGGAGTTTAGAACAGGGGCGAAGACCACACGGGCTGCTCAGATGGCCGAGGTCCACATCTGGCTCCATTCACTGCTTGTCTGCTGAGATCAGGGCAGGTTATCACTCCCCCGAGCCTCAGTTTTCCCATCTGTGAAGTGGGAGTGCTGGCAGCCCTGACCTCCTGGCATCACTGTGAGGATGGAAGGACAGTCCATAGGAAGCCCTTAGCACACTGTCTCTGCAAGAGAAGAGATCAGTGATCGTGGCTAGCTGGGACATGGGGAGACACACAGCCCTCGGCTTGGCCAGCAAAGGTCAGCTGAGAGGTGCCTGGCCGCGCACTGGGGGACACAGGCCACACTCAGGTGGACTGACAGCACTGTGCTCTCTGCCTGCAGGGGGTCACTGGCGACGAGCTTCATGCAAAAGGCGGCTGCCCTTCGTCTGCTCCTACTAAGCTGGAGGTGGGAGACCCTGCCCCCCACCCCCTTGCCTGCCCGCTTCACCCTCGGCCCTCTTGCCCCGAAGCCTCCCCGGTTCATAAAGCCACGTTCTCACAGCATCTCCTGACTGTTGTCTCTTTGCTGCGCACTTTGGAGGAGTCCTCTGGTTGGAGAATCCTGGAAGCCCTTGTTCTGGCTTTGCGGGCAGGGCAGGGGGACTTTGAGAAGTAACAGCTGGAGCGGGACTCCTGCCGGCGGGGCGGGAGCGGGTGGCACTGGGGGGTTTCTCTGCAGTGGCCCCTGGTGGCAGCAGTGACTGGGCGGGGGTCCTGCTCCTGAAGGCCCCCCCAGGGTCTGGGGGAGGATGCCCCTGTTGAGGAGCCCTATTTGTTTGGATTCAATAAGGCCTGTGGTTTAGGGGCAGAGTGGCGGCTTTCCAAAATGCAGGGGTTGTGTCAGATTTGAGAACTGGGAGGAGCCATGAGGTCGTGCCTGGGGCCCCCATATGATGGGGCAAGGAGAAAGGGTCTCTCAGGGCGCCTGGCTCTTCCAGCCCTGAGCTGTTTTCACCTCGGAGACTGGCCGGTTTTCTATTCTCCCACCTGCCTGCTGCTGTTCAGGTGCTCAGTCATGTCCCATCTTTGTGACCCCATGGACAGCAGCACACCAGACTTTCTGTCCTTTACTAAGTCCCGGAGTCCACCCAAACCCATGTCCATTGAGCCGGTGATGCCATCCAACCATCTCATCCTCTGTCGTCCCCTTCTCCTCCCACCTTCCATCTTTCCCAG
>NW_011494387.1:759-3061 GCF_000754665.1 Bison bison bison | reverse complement strand
GGGGTGTGGCCAGAAGTGGTGGCTTTCCAAGTGGAGGCGGCGAGGGGGACTGGAGGGCTGGATGGAGCAGTGAGTGCCTCCTGGAGTCACCACGTGGTGGAGGAGAAAGGGGTCTCTCCCGGGGTGGCCTGCTCCTCCAGCCCCTGTGCGGTCTGGCCTCAGGTATCGGGCCCTCTTTAACATTCTCCTAGCCATCTGTGGGTGTGTTCAAAGGTCCCGGCTTCTAGGACGGCTCCCCCCTCTCTCCTTTCTCTAGAGAGTCGCTGTCATCCTTACAGCCAATCCTCGGTCCTTGGTCCCCTTGTTCCGGCTCTTCAACTTGGGGCAGATTCAGTTTTTCAACTGAGGAAATCTCAGCCTTCAGCTTTTCTTTCTCCACTTGACTCCTTTCTATTGTTTCTGGGATCAGAGTCACAGAGCCACCTTCCTCCCTGCCCACCCACCTGTTCCAGGATCTCTGCTCATGAAGAAGCAGGGACTCTAGAGTGGGACTTGCAGGGACGCCTCAGGCTCCTGCGAGCCTGCAGTCTTGTCCTACTGTGACATTCTCAATGCTGTCCTTTCTGCAAGATGCAAATGATGACCAATCTTTTGCTGTGAGCTCATTGAATGTTCTGTGCTAATAATTTTCTGTGCATTATGTCCTTTAATCCTCATAATATCCCCATGAGGTATGTGTGTGGTGCATCCAGATCTCAAACAAAGGAAGTTAGTAGATGATGGAATTAATACCAAACCCTCAACTGCCTGACCCTAAGTTCATGCCCTTAACCATGAGGACCTCATGTGGGAGCCTGGGTTCTCCTGGGGTGAGTGTGTGGTATAGGGGTGGAGACATCCATTCAGTCACTTCAGTCACTCAGTCATGTCCAGCTTTTTGCAACCCCCTGGACTGCAGCATGCCAGGCTTCCCTGTTCATCATCAACTCACAGAGTTCACTCAAACTCATGTCCATCGGGTCGATGATGCCATGCAACCATCTCATCCTCTGTCGTCCCCTTCTCCTCCTGCCTTCAATCTTTCCCAGCATCAGGGTCTTTTCAGTGAGTCAGTTCTTCACACCAGGTGGCTAAAGTATTGGAGCTTCAGCTTCAGCATCAGTCCTTCCAATGAACACTCAGGACTGATCTCCTTTAGGACAGATTGGTTGGATCTCCTTGCTGTCCAAGGGACTCTCAAGAGGCTTCTCCAACACTACAGTTCAAACCCATAAATTCTTCAGCACTCAGCTTTCTTTATAGTCCAACTCTCACATCCATACATGACTACTGGAAAAACCATAGCTTTGACTAGATGGACCTTTGTTGGCAAAGTAATGCCTCTGATTTTTAATAAGCTGTCTAGGTTGGTCATAACTTTCCTTCCAAGGAGCAAGTATCTTTTAATTTCATGGCTTCAGTCACCATCTGCAGTGATTTTGGAGATCCCAAAAATAAAGTCTGACACTGTTTCCACTGTTTCCCCATCTATTTCCCATGAAGTGCCAGGACTGGATGCCACGATCTTAGTTTTCTGAATGTCGAGTTTTAAGCCAACTTTTTCACTCTCCTCTTTCACTTTCGTCAAGAGGCTCTTTAGTTCCTCTTCACTTTCTGCCATAAGGGTGGTGTCATCTGCATATCTGAGGTTATTGATATTTCTCCCAGAAATCTTGATTCCAGCTTGTGTTTCACCCAGCCCAGTGTTTCTCATGATGTACTCTGCATATAAGTTAAGTAAGCAGGGTGACGATATACAGCCTTGACGTACTCCTTTCCCTATTTGGAACCCTTCTATTGTTCCATGTCCGGTTCTAACTGTTGCTTCCTGACCTGCATACAGATTTCTCAAGAGACAAGTCAGGTGGTCTGGTAGTCTCATCTTTTTAAGAATTTTCCACAGTTTGTTGTATTCCACGCAAGGCTTTGGCATAGTCAATAAGCAGAAATAGATGTTTTTCTGGAACTCTCTTGCTTTTTCAATGATCCAACAGATGTTGGCAATTTGATCTCTGGTTCCTTTGCCTTTTCTAAATCCAGCTTGAACATCTGGAAGTTCACAGTTCACATACTGTTGAAGCCTGGTTTGGAGAATTTTGAGCATTACTTTACTAGCGTGTGAGATGAGTGCAATCATGCGGTAGTTTGAGCATTCTTTGGTATTGCCTGTCTTTGGGATTGGAATGAAAACTGACCTTTTCCAGTCCTGTGGCCACTGCTGAGTTTTCCAAATTTGCTGGTATATTGAGTGCAGCACTTTCACAGCAACATCTTTCAGGATTTGAAATAGCTCAACTGGAATTCCATCACCTCCACTAGCTTT
>NW_011494387.1:0-659 GCF_000754665.1 Bison bison bison | reverse complement strand
TTCTTTACTGTGCCCATCTTTGCATGAAATGTTCCCTCGGCATCTCCAATTTTCTTGAAGATCTCTAGTCTTTTCCATTCTATTGTTTTCCTCTATTTCTTTGCATTGATCACTGAGGAAGGCCGTCTTATCTCTCCTTGCTATTCTCTGCATTCAAATGGATATAGCTTTCCTTTTTCCCCTTTGCCTTTCGCTTCTCTTCTTTTCACAGCTATTCATAAGGCCTTCTCAGAAAACCATTTTGCCTTTTTGCATTTCTTTTTCTTGGGGATGGTTTGATCCTTGCCTCCTGTACAATGTCATGAACCTCTGTCCATAGTTCTTCAGGCACTCTGTTTATCAGATCCAATCCCTTGATTCTATTTCTCACTTCCACTGTATAATCATAAGGGATTTGATTTAGGTCATACCTGAATGGTCTAGTGGTTTTCCCTACTTTCTTCAATTTAAGTCTGGATTTGGCAATAAGGAGTTCATGATCTGAGCCACAGTCAGCTTCCAGTCTTGTTTTTTCTGACTATATAGAGCTTTTCTATCTTTGGCTGCAAAGAATATAATCAACCTGATTTCACTTTTGGCCATATGGTGATGTCCATGTGTAGAGTCTTCTCTTGTGTTGTTGGAAGAGGGTGTTTGCTATGACCAGGGCATTCTCTTGG
>NW_011494386.1:17766-19171 GCF_000754665.1 Bison bison bison | reverse complement strand
CCCCTCGGTGGCCCTGGGGGAGAATGTGACCCTGCTGTGTCAGTCAGGATACAGGACGGACACTTTCCTTCTGTCCAAGGAGGGGGCAGCCCATCGCCCCCTGCGTCTGCGCTCCCAGGGCCAAGACGGGCGGTACCAGGCCGAGTTCTCCTTGAGCCCTGTGACCTCAGCCCACGGGGGCACCTACAGGTGCTACGGCTCACTCAGCACAAACCCCTACCTGCTGTCACAGCCCAGTGAGCCCCTGGCGCTCGTGGTCGCAGGTGAGGACCAGTCTGTCTGTCAACTCAGCAGCTCGGGGCTCTGCCCTGGGAGCGCCAGGCGGTGGTGGAGGAGGGGGCGCTGAGGGAGGGGCCCCATGACAGAGGAGCCTCAGAGCCTGTGCCCCGCCCCTTCCTCCCTCACCGGGGTCTCGGAGGGCCAAGTGGGCAGTGTGAGGGTCTCAGGGAGGCCACAGGGCCATGCATGGCAGAGGGGAATGAGGTGGGGACTCCGGGTCAGCCTGGCGTACGCCTTCCTGGGCTCATTCCCAGGACCCAGTCTCCCAGACACAGACCCAGATCCGAACCTGGGGAGTCTCGGGGCTATCTGCTCAGGGAAGACAGCCCACCCCAGGGCACTTTGACATTCTCTGGGAGAACAAGGCCCCTCAGATCGTCAAGGGCCGGTGGGGAGTCGGGCGGAGATGTCGGGGGAGCCACAGGCTACAGGGGCCTGAGGCTGCTGGATGGGAATCAGTCTGGGAAGGAGCAGGCCCACCCCAACCCATCCTGCCCCCGGAGGCTCCAGGGATCACCCCCTCCCCAGGCAGAGTCAAGCCGGCAGAGGCAGAGGGCTGAGCCAGCGCCTGTGGGGGGCGGTGATGGGTCCGTGGGACCCCGCATACCACCGCTCAGGGGCGGGCCCCACCCTGTGGTGTCTGAGCTCCGTCAGCTCAGAGTCCTGAGCAGGAACGTCTGAGACAGTAAGATAGAGAGGCCCCGGGAGGCTCCCGAGGAGGACATGGCCCACCCACAGCCTCCCTTCAGGATCCTCGGGCCCCGCTAACACCCTCCCCCAGCACCGCGGTCAGACCCGCGAGTGGGAACAAGGACACCGTCCCCGTCAGGGGCTGGGCTCCGGGGCCACGTCCTCTCCCAGGAACGGGTGCCCTGGGCGCACACCCCGGTTCCTGGTGACGGGGCCGGCGCTGACCTGTGCGCCCTCAACCCAGACTACACGATGCAGAATCTCATCCGGTTGGGCCTCGCAGCCTCGGTCCTGCTGCTCCTTGGGATCCTGCTCTGCCAGGCTCGGCACGACCACGGAGGAGCAGCCCGGAGCTGAGCACCGGGACCTCGCACCGCCTGGAGCGCTGAAGCCTGGGACGCGAGCTTCCGGCCCAGGAGCTTCTAGAAGAGCCTTT